>NW_028261382.1:170131791-170344291 GCF_051295495.1 Thamnophis sirtalis
ATACAGCACAGGTTCTAATCCCAGTAAGGGTATGGCTAGCTGATGAGAGCTAAATAGCTTGAAATAGATCTATACTAGTCTCCCTTTATTTATTTATCAGCACAAATACAACACACACACACACACACATAATTTCATCATTATGAATGATGACATATTGTCATTTTGATATCATTGAGGCTTGCTATGAATGCTACGATGATAAGATATGTATTTGAATTTTCAGACTTGGACTTATAAAGACCCATATCCCCGTTATATTGGCTATACAAAACCCAATTGTTTAAAAAAATGTCCCAATAAATAACTGAGACCCTAAAAAGCATTTTAAGATTCACTGTTACTGCCAAGCTGTGTTTTCAGTTCCTTAAAAGCTTCCACTTGTTCTTCAGCAGCCATAAATATAACGCACGTGAAGTTCTTTTTACCTTGGATGGCAGGTTGTAAGTATAGTGTTAAGTGTATTTAGGTCTATGCACAGAGGAAAGGGAGATGTATAAAAATAGACAACCCACTACTGATATAATATTTTAATTGCAGAATCGTTGTCAGGACAAAAACATATATACCAGCCTTTCTCTAAGTATGCACCTACTAAATTTGTTGAGGCTAGAATGTAACATGTACAATTTGAAAAAAAATGGACACTGCAATAAGACAATAAAATACTAGAATTAAAATGTATAATCCTCACACTAAAAATGCAGCATACAAACTGCACCTTACATTTTGCCAGCTATTGTTCACGTGCTGGTAATTGTCACCAATCATATAATACATCTTCTATTAACTGTAGTGATGGCCTATGAGCTTTGCGAATGCCATTGTAATTATGTTTGCACACACGGCATAAATATAATTTAAAACTAGCAAAATGCAATTTTAAATACCAGAATTTATTTGCTCTAATTAAAGTATTTTCAGGCTTAATTTACCCCCCCCCCCAAAAAAGTAAAGCTCATTATCTATGCAAAGGCTAGACATCATCAGCAGAAAAAATAAATTGCTATTGTAAAATGAATCTGCACATTTTGTAATTATGAGACAATTTAATTATCTATCTTAATCAACCACGCACCCCTCTTTGCTTACGTGGCTGCAGTCTTTCTATTTAAAAAAATCTACGCATTTTTGCAGAGGACATAATTTGATCCAATGAATACTTGCCTAAACCATTTTCTGCCTATTTTTCAAACTTTCTTCTTTGACTGGAGGAAAGAAGAAGGCTTTCAATCTTCTTTTGGGAAGGAAAAGAAAATTTCAGCAACATTCTCGTGAACTCAAAAATGAGATTCTGACATTTAGCTTAGTTGTTAGGGGACTAAAAGCAGGTCCAGCTCTAGACATTTTGGTGCCCTACGCCCATGATGGTGAACCTATTCTATGCCTGCCCATGCGGAGCCATGTTGCCTGGCATGCACGGTGTTGCCCATTCCTCTTCTGGGTTTCTGGTGCGCATGCACACATGACAGTCAGCTGGACTTTGTGTGTGTGGCAGTGCCGGAAATCGGAAGAGCTGGTCTCTCAGCTGATCGGTGCGTGTGCATGCGTGGCAGTAACCGGAAGACTTGCTGGCTGGCGCGCATGCACATAGCAAAAACCAGAACAGAGGTGGGTTCCTACCAGTTCGCACCTATTCGGTAGAACCAGTTCGTCAAATCTACCGAACCGGTTAGAAGAGGTTCCACCAGTGGGCCCGGAAAGCAGGCCACATCTACAGAAGAGGTTCCAAAGATTTTTGAAACCCACCACTGAACCAGAAGTACATTTTCCAGTGCGTGCATGCCCCCTTGGCAGCTCCTCTTCCTGGTCGCAGCCCAGATGAGCACATGTACAAACGAAATACTCCCTTTTGCCATCACTGCCCTAGGCAAAGTCATATCTTGGAACCCCTATGATGCTATTTAACCTTTGAGAAGGTCTACCGGTACATGGAGTGTGCTCTTATACTGTCTTTTATGGATATAACTTTGATAAATTGACAGCCACACAACTCACTCCCTGAGGACCTTTCTGTCAGACCTTTCTCCTGCTTTGATATTATACGTAGTTCTCGACTTGCCACAAGTTCATTTACTGACCACTCAAAGTTACAGTGGCACTGAAATGTGACTTACAAGCAGTGGTGGGATTCAAATCATTTAACAACCGGTTCTCTGCCCTAATGACCATCTGGGTGGGTGGGGCTCGGTGGTCATGTGACTGGGTGGGCATGGCCAACTCAACGTCACTCAGGTCGATGGGCGCTTCGCCTTAGTTCTTACAATGTAATAAGGGTTAACCGGAGATGCAGTTTCTGTAAGCAGGGCAAAAAAGATTAGGCTAGAAACAACACCAGAATGTTTCCTTCCTGCTTTCCTTACAGGATTAGCCAAACAAAAGGAGATTTCTTCCAATAATCGGTTCTCTGAACTACTTAGAAAGTTACCAACCAGTTCTCCTGAATAGGTGCGAATTGGCTGAATCCCACCACTGCTTACAACCATTTTCACACTTATTACCATTGCAATACTACCTACATGGTCATGTGATCAAAATTCAGAGGCTTGGCAACCGACTCATTGAAGCATCCCCACATAGTCACATGATCAAAATTCAGATGACTCATATTTACGACTACCCACCACGCAGGGTTTTGTTCTGGGGAAAATAGGAAGAGGAAGAAACATTAGATATGATCGCCACCTTGAGTTATTTGTAAAAATAACACAGGCGGGCTATAAATAAAATATTTTTTTAGCTAGTGAAATTCCAAGTAGATGCTGAACTGCTTTACACCTGGGGATATGCTGGAGGAATATTTTTGCCCTGCAATCTCGGGCCTGATCTGGCCCATATTTGAACTCTCATCTTTCTTTTGCTGATTCCTCCTTGCATCAAAGTTGGTCCAGTTGTCTTCTGGAGGCTTATTTTACTGAGGGACATCATTTCCTTTCAACATTTTATAGGTTAGAAGGAATAAAAAAACAACTACCGTATTTCCCCGAAAATAAGACATGGTCCTACGGGACCGCCTCCTGCCACATACCTCCCAACGACCTATAAGATCGCACAGATTGGGCCTCCTTCGGGTACCGTCGACTGGGCAATGCCGGTTGGCGACTACTCGGGGGAGATCTTTCTCTGTAGCTGCCCCGGCCCTGTGGAATGATCTTCCCACAGATATCCGGACCCTTCCCACTCTCTCGGCCTTCCGTAAAGCCACTAAAAACTGGCTGTTCTGGCAGGCCTGGAGCTGTTGACCCCAAAATATGGTCCAGCCGCACTCAGAATAGAGTGCATGGTGTGTTTTTAAATCTATCTTTCCTTTTCTTTTTTTCTTTTTAATTTATTGTATTGTCAGCCACCTGGAGTCCTACGGGATTGGGCGGCATATAAATGTTATTAAACTTTCAAACTTTCAATTTTCCTTTGATCCCCAAAATAAGCACTTGGCCTTATTTTTGGGGAGATCTTATTATTTTTTAGGTGCAGGAGGCAGGGAGCGTGGTCACCTCATGGCTGCTGCTGTGTTGCAATATTTTCAGGGAGGGCTTATTTTTGGGGGAGGGCTTATTTTAAACACATGCATTCAAAAACCCGATTGGGCTTATTATCTGGGGAGGTCTTATTTTTGGAGAAACAGGATATCTTTCACATATTCAAGTTTTTAAGAATTATTTTAAAATTGCATACACAGTGCTCACAAAATTCTCGCCCTGCTACCCCCAACATCAGTTGCAAATTAAATTAATTTTTTCTCAAGAAGACCTTTGGGCCACATGGCGTAGAAGATAACATTAAACCTGTTAAGCTCTGATTGACCAAGTGGAAAAGGCTTCAGTGTATTCAGTTTCCACCCGCTCCCCCTCATATGTCTATTTGGGGGGGAAACCTTAGTTAGTTTTTCTTTTAAGAGTAGTTGGATGTTAATTACAGATTTGAGCATATATTGTTTCACAATGTTTTGTTATTTTAATTAACCACTCAGTGTATGTAACTGCTGGCTGCATGTATCACAGTTACAAATTACATTTGGGCTGCTATTTTATTATTAAAACATAATGTGTCTGCTCTTTTGTTTTATTTCATTGAATGAAACATTTTTTTTCACATTTAGGCTTCCTTATTCAGACAATGTTCTGAATTGTCTATATTCCCATCCACCATGATCTGTAAACAGATGGTGGATGGAATTCCATTATGGGAAACCACAGTTTGGCATACTATGACTATCTTCAATCAGAATAGAGCTGGAAGCAACTTTAGAGGTCTTCTAATCCAAGCCCCTCCTCAAACAGGAGACCCTATACCATTTCAAGTCGCTGTCCAATCTCTTCTTAAAAACCTCCAATGACGAAAGCTGTGCACTGGTTAATTGTTCTCACTGTTAGGAAGTTTCACCTAAATTTCAGGTTGCTTCTTTCCTTGGTTAGTTTCCATTCATTGTTTTTTGCCTTGTCTTCTGGTGCATTGGAAAATCTTGTGACAGGGCTGCCCAATAGTTTTGGAATTGGTGAGCAGATAGGAATCTCAAGATGATTTTGAGGCAAGCTTAGAAAATCGTTTTCTAAGACAAATTAGTTTTTCCAACAAAACTACCGGACTGAAGCTGTATACTGTTTCTATTTTATAAACAATGCATGTGGCATCTTTTTATTTTTTAATTTATCTTTATCACTGACATTTTCTCTATCCCTGCCTTCTGTTTCTACCAACCCATAAGGCATCTTAGAATAATAAACGAAAACATAGCCTATGAAACCTAACCATCAAACTGATATAGTTAAAATCAAAACCAACATTTTAATCAAGCATTCAATCTTGGACCATGAAATAGCAGCTGGAAAAGGAGGTGCATCTTTGCCATATTTCTAAATACTGAGAGAGTAAAAGACCAAATCTATCTCCATGGAAATCACATTTCATTGTCTGAGCGTCACTCAACAAAAAGGGCATTTTTCAGTGGTGGGTTTCAAAAATTGTTCGAACCTACTCTGTGGGTGTGGCCTCCTTTGTGGGAGTGGCTTGCCACCCATGTGACCGGATGGGAGTGGCTTGCTGCCCATGTGACCGGATATGAAGATGCCAGCGACACTTGTCAGAACCACCTTAAATTACCTTACACACAGCACTGGCATGCATAAGAATATGATGTAAACTTGTTTTTTAAAAGGCATCTTTGGTTTGCGTTAAAACAACTTCAACACACACAATGTTCTGATTGCACCACAAACGCAGTAGTCATCCTTACCTTTCACAGAGGCCCTGAGTTTTATAAATAGGAGCATGATAGTGTAGAATAATCATATCCAAGGACCAGTGGTGGGTTTCAAAAAAGTTTGGAACCTCTTCTGTAGGTGTGGCCTGCTTTCCGGGTCCACTGGTGGAACCTCTTCTAACCGGTTCGGTAGATTTGACGAACCGGTTCTACCGAATAGGTGCAAACTGGTAGGAACCCACCTCTGGCATTTTTGCTGCGGGCCCGAGAGTAGAGATTCCAACAACAGGCCAACTGTCGGAGTCTGGTGGCAGCTCCAACGGCTCCTGCTGGGCCACAACGCTTAACCATTGAGCTATAGCAATTGTCTATCTCTCATCAAAAAATCCAGCAGTACTAAATACTATACAAAGTTCTTTAACTTGGTAAACTAGAGAAATATTTAAGGGAAGCCTCCCACTGAAATCCGCCCATGTGTGCGCTACCTTTTGCAAGCACAGTGCAAGGAACACAGGTAGGCGTTGATCAAGAACCATCGCTCAAGATTCTCGGCAGCCTTCTAAGGTTGTCAATCAGATCGTCGCCGTGGTATTTGGCATTCAAACCCCCTCTGCTCATTTGAACCCACGTTGCTGTTTCGTGGATTATGTTTTTACAACCTTCTTCCAACCCAAGGTTAAAGCTTGGTCTGTTTTAGGAACTTGCCCCATCACTTGTGCAAACAGGAACGAGTTGGATGGATGGATTTGAGGCAAATTATATTTTGAGCCAACAGACCAATCACCATTTATTATTTTGTACCAGATCACATTCTGGCTTTTTTCCCCCCTTCGTGAAGCAATTTTGAAGTATTTTAAAGGGTTAGAGAAAGGAGGTAGAGAATTAATAGCTGCATTATTTGAAGATTTGAAGATTTTAATAGCATTTATAGGCCGCCCTTTTCCCTGAGGGGACTCAGGGCGGCTTACAATAACAAGGAAGGGGAGTGAAGACAAAACATAAAAAGAAATGTGCAATAACTGAAAAATACTAAAAACACAACATTCTCTCAGCATTCGGGAGGGGCGGAAGAGTTTATCCCCAGGCCTGACGGGCTAGCCAGATCTTGAGGGCTGTGCGGAAGGCCTGGACGGTGGTGAGGGTACGGATCTCCACGGGGAGATTGTTCCATAGCGTCGGAGCAGCAACAGAGAAGGCTCTCCTCCGGGTAGTCGCCAGTCGGCACTGACTGGCGGATGGAATACGGAGGAGGCCCGCTCTATGCGATCTGATGGGACGCAGGGAGGTTATTGGCAGAAGGCGGTCTCTCAAATAGTCAGATCCACTACCATGGAGCGCTTTATGGGTGGTAAGTAAGACCTTGAATTGCACCCGGAGATCCACAGGCAGCCAGCGCAGCTCGCGGAGGATAGGTGTTATGTGGGCGAACCGAGGTGCCACATCTCTTATGTTTATTCCCTGCTCTAAAAGCTTTCTCTTTCTTTCAGGGAAGGGCGGAAGAGATTATTATAATGTAAAAAAAGGGGGGGATGTTGGAAAGAAAGTTTTGGCTGTTTACTTGGAGAAACCGAATACATTGTGCAATATGCATTTATCAATATTTATCTAGGGGCCTTTTTAGACAAGGCGCCCGAGTACAAAGAGGTGGACCAAAGTTAATAAGAACTTCTAGCAGTGCTTGCTCACATTTGCTCCCAACGCATTAATTAAAACCCTACTTTCTACCCTGGCCTTGTGAATGATTATTTCTGGATGTATTGAATGTATTCTTGAGTGGGTAGAGCCACCGCAGTGAGAGGCAATTACTTTGAAAAACAAAACAAGCACGAGTTTTATGTGCCAAGGCATTAAATTGTTCTACCTCTGTAAGAGGTAATGCCATCCAGGTCAATGTATTTGGATGTCACAGCAGGTCTCCTATTTATGGCAAACTGGTTTTGTTGGCTGTTTCGAGGTACGGCATTTTATAATCAGGCCTATCAAGTTTGTTTCAAGAGCATGAGTCTCGCTCTCCCATTAATGTATAAGTTTTCTTCCATTAAAGAAAGGCGACATTATTCAAGGGTTGCTTTTTATTTTGGATTCTACAAAGAAATTCTAAGAAATGGGGGGGAATTTAAGGTACAGAATATGTTATTGTTATGAGCCATGGTGGTGCAGTGATTGGAGTGCAGTGGTACAGGCTACTTCTGCTGACTGCTGGCAATCAGCAGAAAACATCTGTCAAGATCACACACACAGAAAGGATGAGATCAATTCCTAAATCCCAGTATCCAATTATTTCCTTGTGTAGCAAACTGTTCTGACCCCCTCCTCCATCCAGTAACGAATGCCGAGACAAGCTTAACTGGAATGTACTTTAATAGCAAGACACCAAGACCTCGGTGGCTGAAAGCCAAGCATAACAAACAGATAAGGACCTTGGCAGCAACTCAGATAAACTCAGGCAGCAATAAACACAGATAAGGCTTGGCAGCAATCCAGCCTGCCAAGCTCACAGTAATGTCCTCCGACATTCAATCCTGCGTTGACTTCTGCAAAGAGGGGCGTGTGCACAAGTAGCCTTTTTATAGTCTGGAGAGGAGCCTAATGACCACCAGCTGAGTACAATCACCTCCTGTAATTGCGTAATTGTTCCTGATGCCTAGTAGCTCTTCGATGGCGTGCATCCAGGAACAACTCACTACTGGCCTCCAGCTCACTCTCCCTTGTCTCCTCACCACTGGTCCAAGGCTCAGGTGCCTCCTGGTGGCCAACCAGCCTCTCTGCGCCCGGTTCGGAGTCAGAACCCTGTCCAGGGTCCTCCACATCCTCCAGAGCCGACTCTGAAGGCCCCTCACTGTCGGAATCTGGTGGCAGTTCCAACAGCACCTGCTGGGCCACAACACTAACAAAAGAAAGAAAGTGCATTTGTTGTGTGAGAGGAGACACTCTCCTATTACCTCTCACTAAAGTGAGGAAAAATGGGAATGGATCTGTTGACCTCTAGTATCTGTTTGGCTCTTTTAGCTTTAATGATGCATAAAAGTGGTTAGGAAATCGGGACATAGACATTAACTCATCTCAAAATCAATCAGAGCAGAATTTCGTAACCTTGGCAGCTTTCAGAGGTGTGGACTTAACTTCCCAGAGCTGAAGTGATGTTGAAGCAGTGTTGGCTGCTGATTGCTGGCTGGAGAATTCTGGGAGTTGAAGTCTACACATCTGAAAGCCCTCAAGGCTGAGAATCATTGGATTAGAAATTACACAAAAATCTTTCTTACAGATATAGTAGTAGTATAGTAGTAGTATAGTATAAGTTTATTTATAGGCCGCCCTTTTCCCTGAGGGGACTCAGGGCGGCTTACAACTTATGTAGGAGGGGATACATACAATGACGTATAGAACAATACATAATTAAAAAATAGAGCAACATTCATCATTAGGGCGGGGATGGATTATAATCTTTAACCCCAGGCCTGACGGGATAGCCAGGTCTTGAGGGCTGTGCGGAAGGTCTGGAGGGTGGTGAGGGTACGAATCTCCACGGGGAGATCGTTCCAGAGGGTCGGAGCTACTACTGAAAAGGCTCTCCTCCGCGTAGTTGCCAGTCAACACTGACTGGCAGATGGAACTCGGAGGAGGCCCAATCTGTGAGATCTGATAGGTCGCGAGGAGGTATATAGCGCCAAGGAATGCAAATGCTTCCCCTAAAAATATTTTTCTGCCGGACATCTTTCTGCCACATAGCTGTTGTGCCAACCCTAAAACTAGCAGTGAACTCAAATATCATGAATTATTAAAAAAAAATTGTTGATTTGTAGGTTATTTGGCTGATGTATCCATGGCTGGGAAAATTACATTCAGTGAAAGGCCAGGCATGATAATTCAGATGGGTGGACGAGATGGCAGAAGACCTCAACTATGCCACAGCCAAGGCTCAGATGTTAATACTTAATTTAATGGAAAAAGATTAGAAGATTACACTGTATTTTTAAGATAACTTGTGGAGGATATTTCTATTTCAATATAGTGCTATTAATGCTATTGGAATACATTAATCTTTTCTTTTTTTTTCTTTCTCTTTCTTCTTTTCTTTCCAGAAAAATGAAGTTGAGTTTTAAAATGAATATATTTCAGCAGTAAAAAAAACAATCCTCCTCCTCTTCATTTTCTATGGGTGAGAAAGAATTAATCATCGCTTTCCCACCCCCAGAATATTGCTACAATTTTACATACCACTGCGAAAAAAGGGTAAGTTCTCCTTCTAATTGACTAGGGAATTTTATGGACATGTTTCTGTAATTAACTTGGTAACAAGTTTATAAGCCTAGGTTTTTCCAAGGGGTTTTAACCCAGTAGTGGGATTCAAATTTTTTTTACTACCAGTTCTGTGGGCGTGGCTTGGTGGGTGTGGCATTGCTTGATGGTTGATGGGCGTGGCTTGGCGAGCATGGCAGGGGAAGGATACTGCAAAATCCCCATTTCCTCCCGATCAGCTAGGACTCAGGAGGCAGAGAATAGATGGGGGCAGGGCCAGTCCGAGGTGGTATTTACCGGTTCTCTAAACTACCAAAATTTCTGCTACTGGTTTTCCAGAACTGTTCAGAACCTGCTGAATACCACCTCTGCTCTAACCAGATATAACCAGATTCTTTGTTTGTTATGATCAGCCAACGTTGGTTAGATGCTCAAAGTTATGTGGGCTCTCTTAAAATTGATATCTTTAGAACACAAAAGTCAGGGCATCGAAAGGTTTAATAATAAAGGCTTTATTTATGTTCATTGGTTTTATAGAATGTTTTAATTCCTGGTCCTATTATACGCTGCCCGGAGTAACTTCATGAACAAACACAATCAAAGAAATCAATTATATGCTTTTTTTGTCAAATATTTCTCTCTTAGAGCCAGCAAATGGCTATAGATGACCCTGAACCTCACAGTTATCATACTTTCTGTTCTCAGCTACATACTTGTCCCAACAATGTGTCAATGCAGTATTTCAGTCTGATTCTGCATTCCATTGTCAGCAGTTCGATCCTGACCGGCTCAAGGTTGACTCAGCCTTCCAACCTTCTGAGGTTGGTAAAATGAGGACCCAAATTGTTGGGAGCAATGTAAACTGCTTAGAGAGGGGTATAAAAACTCTGTGGAGTGGTATATAAATCTTATTGCTGTTTATTAATCCAACAAATAGAAAAGGGGCTTTTTGGCACAAAATAAATCTGCACTGGACCATATACTTCCCCCATTGGTGCATTTTCCCCCCCCTTTATGGATAGGCATCATTTTCTTAGATTGCTTTACTGCTATTTATCAGAAGGAGTGGGGGAAAGAGAAGAGAATCAAACTAGGTCAGGGCTGACAAACTCACAGCCCACGGGTCGGATGCGTCATGCGCTGGCCATTCCCCACCCCCGTTTTAGCGAAGGGAGAAAAGTTGCAATACTTCATGTGATGATGTGAGACACCCCTGAAATAGGCAATGCTAGATAGACAACCCTAGATTGTTATGTGTTGTGGCCCAGCAGGAGCCGTTGGAGGTGCCACCAGACTCCGACAGCGAGGAGCCCTATGAGTCAGCTCTGGAGGATGTGGAGGACCCTGGACAGGTTCCGACTCCGAGCAGGGCGCAGAGAGGCTGGTTGGCCACCAGGAGGCGCCTGAGCCTTGGACCAGTGGGGAGGAGGCAAGGGAGTGTGATCCTGATGTCAGCAGTGAGTTGTTCCTGGATGCCCGGCACCAGAGAGCTAATAGGCGTAAGGAACAATTACGCAGTTACAGGAGGTAATTGCACTCAGCTGCTGGTAATTAGGCTCCTCTCCAGACTATAAAAGGACTGCTTGTGCACAGGCCCCTTTTGCAGAAGTCAACCCATTAATGAATGTTGGAGAACAGGATTGTGAACTTGGCAGGCTGGATTGCTGCCAAGGCTTATCTGTGTTGGATTGCTGCCAAGGCTTATCTGTGCTGGTTGCTGCCAAGGACCTGTCTGTCTGTTAATAAATTCCATAAAGTATCTTTGACTCCAAGTGTGTTGGTGTGCGACGAGGGGGGTCAGAACAGTTATGTATAGTACAGTTCAATTAAAAACTGACTTCACCCATGGACTAGACACAGCCAGGCAGAACAGGCTTATTTTTCAAGAAATAATTGGTTGAGGTGATATCTATACATTTTATTTTGCCCCTCTCTCTTCCAAAACCTAGCAAATTGCTCCTATAAAAAGAATGTGTCTGTGTATATGTATCAGGGTGAGTTCCTACTGCTGCTGGTTCGCTCATGAGTGCACCACGCACATGCGCCTCATATGCATGTGCGCTTTGCATGGACGTGCCACACGTGTGCAATTTGCATCGGCGCGCTGTGCGCGGACATACACATAAACATTGTTCTGCGCATATTCAGAAGCAAAAAACAAGATTGTGACACCTATGGTTCGGGGGCATGACAGGCCTGGGTCATTGCTGGTTCCAGCGACCCAGGCCATCAAACCACTACTGATTTGGCCGAACTGGTCCAACCCGCTAGGAACCCACCGTGTGTGTGTTTGTGTGTGTGCATGTGTGTGTGAAAGCTAAGCCCTTAACAGATTCAGCTTTTATTCCCTTTTCAGTAGACCTGCGTTTATCCACAGAGTATGCAAGATCCACGTGAGCATTTTTATCCACATTTTTTGCTCCCTAAATTCTTTAGAGCAGCTTGAAGCAAAGCTGCTGTTGCCTTCACCGCTGTCAATCTCGACTGGCAGACAGCAAAAGCTGAGTTCAGCGTAAGCCAGAAAGTGCTCCAGGGCTCCAAGTGACCATTATGAGACACACACACAAATGCGTGTGTCCATCCTCAAGGTGTCTTCAGTTGTAGACAAATTAAAATCCCCTTCCCTCCCCCAAGGCATGCATTCATGGGAGAAGGGAAGAAGCTCAGCCTTAAACAAGCCAGAACTCCCTTTTGAGAAAAATAATAATTCAGGATTGATCTGCCTGTTTGCAATCATTTCTCTCTGGCCAGATGGAGTGCAAAGCAATTGGCAGCATTCTTTGGGGTTTTTTTTCACTTGAGCAATTACACCCAGATTTCACCTGGGTTCAGGGGTGGGTTTCTCGCCCCTTTCCAACCGGTTCGGTTGGAACGGGGCCGGCGGCGTCCTCGTGCACGCACGCGGTGCACGCATGTGTACTAGCGTCTGCGCGATGCTCCAGCTGCTCCTGGAGAATCGTGCAGGCGCTGTATGCGTCCTGCGCATGCGTGGAAGCACAGAACTCATCAAAACTGGGTAAGGACCGCAGGCGGGCGGGCGGGCCCTTCGCCGTTCCCGGAAGTTACTTACTTCCGGGTTCGCCGACCAACCGGTTCGCAGGGACCGCCGCGAACCGGTTGAAACCCACCCCTGCCTGGGTTTCTACCTTGGTTAAGCCAATTCAGGGTAGTTCAGTAGGCGAGGCATTGGCTGGGAATTGCAAAAGGGTAATTTTGCTCTAGTTTCACTCATCAGTCCAGAAAAAGAGATGGTTTCTGAAAAGAGCCAACATTATAGAAACAGACGGGTCTGGAGCGGAGTTTCAACTCTTTGCCTGGAGACATTTTCATCCACAACAGATAAATGAAGACTTCATAATAATTATACTTTAAAGTTAATGCAAATGCTGAGAAGGAATCTATTTCCAGTTTAGTAAGGCAGGTTTAGCTATCGGTTGTGAACATTATTACTTACCGTAGTACCCCATGAGCCTCAGTGGCACAGAGGTTAGAATGCAGTACTGCAGGCTGCCTGCAATTTGGCAGTTAAAATCTCACCAGGTTCAAGGTTGACTCAGCCTTCCATTCTTCCCAGGTGGGTAAAATGAGGACCCAGATTGTTAGCAATAGGCTGACTCTGTAAACCACTTAGAGAGGGCTGCAAAGCACTGTAAAGTGGTATACATGTCTAAATCCTATTGCTATGGAACTGCATCTACATGGAGGGAAGTATGCAGTGGAGTACCCCAAGGCTTTGTTTTAGTAACAATAATAATATAGCAATAATATATGCCACAAAATATACTGTACTTACAAGCATAAGTGCAGATCAGACTGGCATTTTAAAAACCATTCACTTTTCAATCCTAAAGAATATATCTCTGTATCACATAACTCTGGCATCTTAGAAAAGGAGGTATTATATTACCAATCATATATTCATACTTAGAAGTCCGCATTGAATTCGAAGATTGAAATTAAGCTGTCTTATATTCTATTATTTCAATGGACGTCCTAAGTATAGAGACAGGTTTCTTTTATTTAATAAATGTGACTTAAATGTGCCAGAATGAATGGGTGTATACAAGCATATTTTTCTTCATTATACAAAGCAAATTATACCTTTGTCGTCTGGTAACACAATGGTTTGATTAGTAGGTACCTTAAACCAGTGGACCTGGCTAAATCCCTTAAATTTTGCCATTCTCCCTGATTCTTTCTGCAATATAGCTGTAGCAGTTTTAGAAGAATATATGACTGGGTTTTATTCATTTTGGCAGAGGTGCATATTGATTAACAAAATAATCCAATGTTCTCTTTGGAGAATAAAAAAGGCTCATTAACAACTTCTTCTTAGGCTGCTGGGCATTTCTGCTATAATTTCTGTCACAATTATGCCTGAAGAGAATGCTTCCAGTGGAAGTGTAAATCACCCCAAATAATGGGATTCAGGCTTTATTGTAATACTGCAAGCAATTATGCGTTAATGTAATTTATGTACACTCCATTTAGAACTCAAATACAAAAAGGTTTCTTTTCCTATGCACGCTACCCAAAAATACCCTTTGCTCCTCTGTTCACCAGTTTTAAAAATTGCAAGAAATGTGCCACACATTCACATCTGGATCTCATTCTCGCTTTCCTAATCCATCTTTCACAGTTGTGATAGGTACCAGGCAGAGCAGAAGACCAGTTACAGAGAGAAAGTCTTACTAAATCATTGTGTTCTGAACTAAGCTTCCCCAAAAAACCACAAAACAGATTCCTGCTCCTGACAAAACCCTTATTAAACAAATGTGGATTCCTCTCCTTCACCTTCAGTAAAGACCTCGTAAACAATTTTTCAAAGGTGAATTTATGACCACAGACCTTATCTTGAGAGACCGCCTCCTGCCAATCATCTCCTCGTGACCAATTAGATCACACAGATTAGGCCTCCTCCGAATCCCATCTGCCAGTCAGTGTCGACTGGCGACTAAGCGGAGGAGAGCCTTCTCGGTAGTAGCTCCGACCCTTTGGAACGATCTCCCCGTGGAGATCCGTACCCTCACCACCTTCCAGACCTTCCGCACAGCCCTTAAGATCTGGCTATCCTGTCAGGCCTGGGGTTAGATTGTAATCCGTCCCCTCCCGAATGATGAATGTTGTGTTCTATTTTTAATTATGTATTGTTTTATGTCTCATTGTTTGTATTCCCTTCCCCATGAATTGTAAGCCGCCCTGAGTCCCCCCAGGGAAAAGGGCGGCCTATAAATAAACTTTCCAATTCCAATTCCAATTCCAATTATCTAGCTTAGAAAGTTGCCATGTAAATATTTTCCAAACGCAGTGCTATGCAAGGAAAGACTTGGCACAGAATCTCTGAGATTCATGGACAGATCTTCGCACTCCTGAAACAAACAAACACACGAATGAAGGAACGAATGAATTGTTTCCTGCAAAAGCCCACTCCTCTTTCACTCCTCTTCCAGAAAAAGTTACTGAAGAAGAGATATTTGCATTCTGGAAAGATCTGGGAATCTAAGAGACACATTCAATAATTTTTTTGAAAAGTAGATGGATTTGGGGACTGGGATAAAAAGCTCTGAGTTGTTGAGACCAATTTGCATACCTATAAATCATCCTATTTAGCGTTCTCTACATGCATTAGAAGAACGGAAGGTGTATCTATGAAATAAATAAACCTTTAAACTTTCAATCACGTTAGAGAACTTTTTTTTAATCATACCTGGAAGAGTTCGTGTGCATGGTAGTACCCAAATGGCGTAGTAGACGCCATTAAAATTTATGGTATGTTAATAATACGTTAAATCTGTCATCGAATGTAAAAAAAGAAAACAGACTGAATAGCTGTTACTTACTGCCAAGGTTCCAAGAATATTCATTAGATGAACTGATCTCTGAGTCATTCTCCTAACATCACGACTTTGTAGAGACTTTTACAGAGAGTAGTACAGGGTCATCCTCCTGAAACTTTTCTATCTTGAGGAAACAATTCATGACCACATGAAGCAGTCATTCTAAGATGGGGGGAGGGGAATTAAAATAGAGTAATTGGAACCCTTTTTCTGATTTTTATCCTCCACCACAGAGAAATGTGGAGAAATGTCCTTTTGAAAAACAGGTATACTTCATAAACATGCACTGTTTTGAGGTGGTAAACAGATTAATTTAACGATAGGGTTTTGGCAATCGATACAAGCAGTGGTGGGTTTCAAAAATTGTTTGAACCTACTCTGTGGGTGTGGCCTCCTTTGTGGGAGTGGCTTGCCGCCCATGTGACCGGATGGGAGTGGCTTGCCGCCCATGTGACCGGATATGAAGATGCCGATGACACTTGTCAGAACCACCTTAAATTACCTCACACACAGCACTGGCAGGCATAAGAATATGATGTAAACTTGTTTTTTAAAAGGCATCTTTGGTTTGCGTTAAAACAACTTCAACACACACAATGTTCTGATTGCACCATAAACGCAGTAGTCATCCTTACCTTCCACAGAGGCACTGAGTTTTATAAATAGGAGCATGATAGTGTAGAATAATCATATCCAAGGACCAGTGGTGGGTTTCAAAATTTTTTGGAACCTCTTCTGTAGGTGTGGCCTGCTTTCCGGGTCCACTGGTAGAACCTCTTCTAACCGGTTCGGTAGATTTAACGAACCGGTTCTACCGAATAGATGAGAACTGATAGGAACCCACCTCTGGATACAGGTAACCCTCAATTTAGCGACTGCTTGAAATTACAACGGCATTGAAAAAAGTGACGTGTGACCTTTCTTCAGAACTATGACAATTGCAACATACCCCATGGTCATGTGACTTATATTGGGATGCTTGGCGACTGACTCACATTTATAATGGTTGCAGTGTCCTGGATCATGTCCAGGTTGCAGTGCCCCGGGGTCACGTGATCACCTTTGGTGACCTTCTGACATGCAAAATCAATGGGGAAATCGGATGTACTTAACAACCGTGTTACTAATTTAACAACTGCAGTGATTTGGTTGACAAGTCGTAAAATGGGGCAAAACTCAACAAATTTCTCACTTAGCAACATAAATGTTGAGCTCAGTTGTGGTCATAAGTCGAGGACCACCTCTATAAGATATATAAGAGAAATATCCCATTTATTGTTAGATATTGTGGGTATTTAACTGATTGGAAGATAAATAGGCAGATGGATGGAGAGAAGGAGAGGGAGAGGAAGGAGAGAGAGAGAGAGAGAGAGAGAGAGAGAGAGAGAGAGAGAGAGAGAGAGAGAGAGAGAGAGAGAGAGAGAGAGAGAGAGAGAGAGAGAGAAGAAAGATAAATCAATGGCCAATTCCCTTGTTTAACAAAAGACATTTAGTTTCTATCCTAATTGTCAAAGGACAAGCAGGAAAGTGTCTTCCTATGTAATGTAACGTTTAGAGCCAGAAGTAATAGTTCCAGGGCTGGAGATCAGCCATCATATAAACATTCAACTACTCAATTTATGGACAATAAGTGCTGTACCAAGTATTCAACAGAGTAGGCATAAAAAGTGATTGTTTAAACTGGAGAATATATAGTCCCTAACATCTTGGTGCTGGCAAGCAACTACTATCTGTGAAGTCCTTGAAATACAGATTTTAATCTAACTGAGACACTCTGTGAGTCTACTGGAAAATTGAGCTGAAGAATCGATCCAAGCTATGAGATGTTAGCAGATTGCTGTTCTCAGTCCAAGTCAGGAAAAGAGATATTTAAAGCCAATCCCATTCTGCATTAAAAGTAGAACTACTTTAAGGAGGGATAATATTCCTGAAGTCACCTAATTAATTGATTAGTTAAGGAGGCTTTGTATTGCTTCAATCACAGTGAATTATAAGAGTAGAATTAGTATGACTAAATTACTAATTTTATAACTAAATCTATCTATATGAAAGTGGCTCTGTGTGTGTGTGTTTCAGCATAACTCTGGAACGCCTCGAGCAATTTCAACCAAACTTGGTACACAGATGACTTACTCTCTGGAAACAAATACTGTGGGGGGTAAAACACCTGTAACACCCCACGTGTGTGAGTGCGTGCATGTGTGCGTGTTTGTGTTCTGTTAAGATGCAACCTGTTGTGCCTTAAAATAGCTTCTACTGTAGTGCCTTAAAATGGATTCTACTGCACAGCACAGTGGAGTTGCTATGGTAACGGCTTCACAGTACTCCACAAGGGGGTTCCCTCTGGTACAGGGGAAAATCCAACATTAGAAATTACATTTGGTCCACACCAGGGGTGGGTTTCTCGCCCGGTTCCAACCAGTTCGGTTGGAACGGGGCCGGCGGCGTCCTCGTGCACGCGCACAGTGCACGCATGCATACTAGCGTCTGCGTGACGCTCCAGCTGCTCCTGGAGGATCGCGCAGGCGCTGTATGTGTCCTGCGCATGCGTAGAAGCGCAGAACTCATCAAAACCGGGTAAGGACCACGGGCGAGCTGGCACGCCCTTCGCCGTTCCCGGAAGTTACTTACTTCCGGGTTTGCTGACCAATTGGTTCACAGGGACCACCGGTTGAAACCCACCCCTGGTCCACACATTTGTGAATGTCTAATACAGAACTGAGATAAACGCATACCTGGGCATCGCTGGGTTAACAGCTAGTAGTTATTTATAAATCAGCAGCTAAGCACATAGAATAAATCTTACCAATTCTGGGTAAACCATTTCCTTTCTTCCTGTTTTTAAACGCATTACGCAGATGTGTTTTTTCTACTAGTGTCCCATAAAACAATTTGCCATGTTTGAGTGGCTGTGCTGTTAAACTTCTAGATGAAATCAAAGATATTATTATGCAGTCTCTCAACAAAGACTGTGTTGATTGGGTGCATGGGTGAAATAATAGGTCTTTCCTTCTAGCAATATGAAAATGGAGTTGTTTCTCTATGAATATAAACTAATGATTGCTAGTATGATCAGGAAATCACTCTGATGGACTTGGAAGCTTGCTTCTCAACATGCTATCTTTGGGCAATGTGCATTTTGGTGAAAGGAGTCATTGTACCCCTAGCTCAATGGTGGGTGTGGCCTCCTTTGTGGGAGTAGCTTGCCGGCCATGTGACCTGGTGGGAGTGGCTTGCCGGCCATGTGTTCGTTCTCTCTCTCTCTCTCTCTCTCTCTCTCTCTCTCTCTCTCTCTCTCTCCTTTTGTCTCTCTGTCCCTTTTTTCTTTTTTCTTTCATCTCTCACTTTTTTCTTTCTTTCTTTTTTCTTTCTTTTATTTATTTATTTCTTCCTTTCTTTCTCTTTCTCTCTCTCTCTGTGTCAGTCTGTCTGCCAGTGTGTGTGTGTGTGTGTGTGTGTGTGTGTGTGTGTGTGTGTGTTTGTGTGTGTGTGTGGTGGGTTTCAAAAAAGTTTGGGACCTCTTCTGTAGGTGTGGCCTGCTTTCCAGGTCCACTGGTGGAACCTCTTCTAACCGGTTCGGTAGATTTGACGAACCGGTTCTACAGAATAGGTGCGAACTGGTAGGAACCCATCTCTGCCCTAGCTATATCAAACAATTGGACCATCTCACAATCATCCACATAAATCAAGCAGAATGGAGGTCTAGGAATATTGGCCATTATTTTTTTTGGGGGGGGGCATACAGCTGCATCTTGTTCTGACCTAGGTTTCACCAAATCACGAAGCAGACTCCTTGTCCCGACAAAACCCCTTTTTATTAAGCTAATGTGAATGCCTCTCATTCACATCCAGCCAAGTCCCAGCAAACAGTCTTTCAAGGGTGAATTTACAACCACAGACCTTATCAGGTTTGGAGAGCTGCCAGGCCGATATCTTCCAAACGCAACGCTGTACAAGACAATACTTGGCAAGGAGTCTCTGAGAGTCACGAACAGACCTTCACACTAATTAAATGAACTAATTGTCTCCTGCAAACTCCACTCCCTTTTCGTTCCTCTTTATTCCCTATGGGAGGGGCCATTCACCGTCCACCTGTGCCTTTACTCCTGAGTCGGCCCTTGTTCCTTAGATGTTCCCTTCTCCTGGCAGCTCTGTGGGGCTGTTCTTCTGCCACACTGATCTCCGACTCTGAAGGCAGCTGATAACTGTCGGAAGGCCCTGGCCCCATCTCCGACGCAGAGCCTTCTCCAGACTCCGGGACTGGCCCATGTTCATCCCCAATCTCCTCACTGTCTCAGTCTGCCACCAGCTCTGCTGGCCGCTGGCGGGACACAACACATCTCTGATTGTATTCTGAAAGAGCAAATTGCAATCAACGTACTGATATCAATCAGACTACAAAAGAACTGGACAGACACAGGAGAAGTAAGACTTCTTCTCCTAGTTTGCAAACTTCCAATTGACTTCCGTAAGAGAACTTGAAGATATCTTCCCACACAAATCTGTGGGCCAGCATGGAGATTTTTTACGTCATTTGTTTTAAAAATGGAAAATTACTCACTGAGGTTTCTCCCCTATGGTTTCTTTAACGAGATCTCAATCTGTTTTCTTTAAACGGCATTTGTCATTGGGTTTATTTTATTCAAAGCCAAGTGACAGTTTCAAGAAAGATATTTTTGTCATATTGACTGTTGCATGCAATATATGTGTGTGTGTGTGTGTGTGTGTGTGTGTGTGTGCGCGCGCACGCTCCAACGGCTCCTGCTGGGCCACAACAGTGACCGTTCAAAGTTGCAGTATGACTTATGACCGTGTTTCACAGCTACGACCTTTGCAGCATTCCCATGATCATGTGATTAAAATTCAGATGCTTGGCAGTTAGTTCATCCTTATGACCATTGCTGTGTCCCAAGGTCATGTGACCTTTTGTGACCTTCTGACAGGCAAAGTCAATGGGGAAGTCAGATTCAATTAACAACCAGGTTACTAACTTAGCAACTGCAGTGATTCACTTAAGAACCGAAGCAAGAAAGGTCATAAAATGGGGCAAAACTCTCTTAACAAATGTCTCACTTAACAGCAGAAATTTTGGGCTCAATTGTGGTCATAGGTTGAGGACTACCTGTACAGTAATATTCCCCCAGCCATTGGATATTACACCTTGTCTGTCTCCTTTTCGTAAAATCCTGGCTTGATCCTATGAAATCAAAGGCCCTTGATCAATACTTTATCTGAGCATTGATCCGATAAAGCAAAATTATTCTTATATCACTTAACATAGCGAATCAATATTATGGTTTCACGACTGATCATTGTGGCGTGGCATTCATGGATGTCTTTCAAGATTTTGAAGTTTGTCTTTTTACTATTTTGCCCTTCCATTACAGAAACATGAATTCCAAATTTTTCAATGGGTGCATGAAGATACTTGAGAAGGTGATCTGTACGCTGGCAATGCCTACGGTACCTGTCTGGACTTTGAGAATGAATGCAAGAAATCTAATTGGAAACTAAACAGAACCAAATAATTATTGTTGGCAGGCCCTGTATTCAGATCAGATAGATAGATAGATAGATAGATAGATAGATAGATAGATAGATAGATAGATAGATAGATAGATAGATAGATAGATAGATAGATGTATGATAGATGGATGGGTGGGTGGGTAGGTGGGTGGATGGGAATGATAGCTAGATACTGTAGATGATAGATGATAGACTGATAGATGATAGAGATAGATAGCTAGATACCATAGATGATAGGTGATATATGATAGAGGGAGGTGGGGGGAAGGACAGAGGATAGATAGATAGATAGATAGATAGATAGATAGATAGATAGATGGATGGATGGATGGATGGATGGATGGATGGATGGATGGAGGGATGGGAATGATAGCTAGATACTGTAGATGATAGATGATAGACAGATGATAGAGATAGATAGATAGATACCATAGATGATAGTTGATAGATAGAGGGGGGGAGAGGGAGATAGATAGAGATAGATAGATAGATAGATAGATAGATAGATAGATAGATAGATAGATAGATGGATGGATGGATGGATGGATGGATGGATGGATGGATGGATGGATGGATGGATGGATGGGAATGATAGCTAGATGATAGATGATAGACAGATAGAGATGATAGACAGATAGATGATAGTGATAGATAGATAGATAGATAGATAGATAGATAGATAGATAGATACCATAGATGATAGATGATAGATAGAGCGGGGGGAGGAGAGAGAGAGAGAGATATGATAGGTAGGTAGGTAGGTAGGTAGGTAGGTAGAGGTAGAGATATATAGAGCTAGAGACAGGTGTGTTTGTGTGTGTGTGTGTGTGTGTGTGTGTGTGTGTGTGTGTGTGCATGTGTGTGTTTCTGCTAAATCAAACTTCCAGAACAGGTTAACTGGAAGTGTCAACATGCCTGCAGTCACCTCTCCGGCAACCATTCCCCATCATTTTCACTTTTCACATTAAAAGGATCCTTGTCATTTTAAAAAATTGACAACTTCCAGACAACCTTTTTTTTTAAATTCCAGGGATGCCATAAGTGCTTCAAATGGGTCCCATCAGCTTTCTTGGCAAATAAAAAAAACAGCTGCTGTATGCAGTCGCTGTAAGCTTTCTTTGGAATTTATGCGTACCGAGCGTTTGGGATCCTGACCTGACACTCGAAATAGCAGGCTTGGAAGGGGGCTTGGGTGACTTTGCAAAAACATCCCTCTGAGTCTGAACACTTGCATAGTTTTTATGTGTGTGCCTGGCTCAATCAAGAAAACTATTCCAAGGACTGTCTACAGAAGAGAGAGGAGTATGGGCAGCCCTTGAAGAGCATTCGGCGACTCCAGCTTGTCCAGAATGCAGCCGTGCGAGCGATCGTGGGTGCACCTCGGTTCACCCACGTAACACCTATCCTCTGCGAGCTGCACTGGCTGCCTATTGGTCTCCGGATACGCTTCAAGGCGCTAGTAGTCACTTATAAAGCCCTTCATGGTATTGGACCTGGGTACTTGAGAGACCGCCTGCTGCCAATTACCTCCACTAGACCGATTAGATCCCACAGATTAGGCCTCCTCCGAATTCCATCCGCCGGCCAGTGTCGACTGGCGACTACCCGGAGGAGAGCCTTCTCTGTGGCTGCTCCGACCCTCTGGAACGAACTCCCCGTGAAGATTCGAACCCTCACCACCCTCCAGGCCTTCCGCAAAGCCCTTAAATCCTGGCTGTTCCGACAGGCCTGGGGCTAAAGAACCGTTGCCCCCGTCTCGAATGGTATGACTGCTGTGTGTTTTAAATTATGCATTGTTTGTGTCGTTTTCAATTTTGTCTGTATCCCCCCTTCCCTGGTTTGAGTTGTGAGCCGCGCTGAGTCCCCTTCGGGGGAAAAAGGGCGGCATATAAATAAAATAAACATTCAAACATTCAACATTCAAACATATTCCCATACTTTTATCCAGATTCTGAGATTGGGAATGTTGTGGAACTCCAATGCCCATCAAGCTTGGCCAGTAATGAGAGATGATGGAAATGGTCACCCAAAAGAGTCTGAGAACTCAAAGCAGGAATTTTGTGAGCTTCACATGAAAAAAAAAGAAAGAAGGAAAAATTCTGGACCCAATTGTTTGCCACAGGAAATTCTACCAAGTAAGATATTGTTCTCAAAAGCATCCAAAAACAATAATTTCTTTATGGAGAGTTAGTTATATGAAATTTAGTAGAATGGGCCTCAATGAGGAAATACCATTTTAGAATAGAATAGAGCTAGAAGGGACCTTGGAGGTCTTCTAGTCCAGCCCCGTTCTCAAGTGGGAAAACCTATATAAGTGTTAGCGCACCTTTTCAGTACCGATTGCCAAAATGAGGGTGTGCGTGCATGCCAGAAACCGCAAAAGCAGCTTCTCAGTCCACAGGCGCGGGAAACCAGAAGAGCAGTCCCCTGGTGCGCATCAGTGGTGGGTTTCAATTTTTTTTAGAACCTCTTCTGTAGGTGTGGCCTGCTTTGTGGGAGTGGCTTGCCATCCATGTGACTGTTGGGTGGGCGTGGCCAACTTATAAAATGTGGTGAAAATCACTTAACAACGCTCTTGCTTAGCAACCAAAATGTTGGCTCAGAAACTCTGGCATTTGAAGCACGCAAGTCTTAAAGCTGTCAAGTTACAAGACCCTTGCACCCCTAACCCTTTAGAAAAAACCTTCCAGGGGTGTTCAAACTTGGCAGCTTTAAGACTTGTGGACTTCAACTCCCAGCATTCCTCCTCTCGCTCTTCATCTTGATGATGTGCGGCCGGGCGGGGGGGGGGAGGGAGCTGGAACCGGTTCTAAACGGCACTGTAGATTTGTGGAACCTCTTCTATAGAAGAGGTTAGAACTGGCAGGAACCCATCCCTGTAGGTTGAGGACTACCTGTAATGCAGAGGTGGGTTCCTACCAGTTCGCACCTATTCGGTAGAACCGGTTCGTCAAATCTACCGAACCGGTTAGAAGAGGTTCCACCAGTGGACCCGGAAAGCAGGCCACACCTACAGAAGAGGTTCCAAAATTTTTTGAAACCCACCACTGGCAAGGATCTTGTAACTTGACAGCTTTAAGACATGCATGCTTCAATGCCAGAGTTTCTGAATAGCTACTTGGACCGACCTAAGTACTAATTCATAATTTCATATCCGGTCACATGGGCGGCAAGCCACTCCCATCCGGTCACATGGGTGGCAAGCCACTCCCACAAAGGAGGCCACACCCACAGAGTAGGTCCCAACAATTTTTGAAACCCACCGCTGCTGTAATGGGATATGTCACAGTATATTCACCGTAAAAATAAAGAAACCTCTCTGCCTCCAGAAAAAGGGGTGGCAGTTACAGAAAACTTTGCATGTAGGGACAGGATATAAGATCCATATTTCTCTTCTCTGGCACTTTAAGGGAAGGTGGGCATATCAGGGGGGAAATTCAGCAGGTTCTGACAGGTTCTGGAGAACTAGTAGCAGAACTTTTGAGTAGTTCGGAGAACTGACAAATGCCACCTCTGGCTGGCCCCAGAGTGGGCTGGGAATACGGATTTTGCAATATCCTTCCCTGAGGAGTGAATGCGGATTTTACAGTATCCTTCCCCTGCCACGCCCACCAAGCCATGCCCACAGAAACGGTAGTAAAAAAAATAATTGAATTTCACCATTGGTATATATCCATGCATGATTGGGTGAAAGGAACGCAGGAGCCATGGATCATGAGAGTAATGATGTTTATTAGTACCAGATGACAAGATGACAAGCGATTCAGAAATCCATTACAACTGTCCGGTATTTATACCCTCAGGTCACCAACTGTCATTAGAACCTCCAATCACAGGCTGTGCTTCGCCCGACCAATTAGAACGCAGCACAGGCTGTTGCTGGGCTATAACACAAACATTGCATAGACAACCACGTTCAGGCCAACTCTGGGCAGCTTACAGCCAATAAAACAATATAGGCAATCAAAAGTAAAACTGTAAAACCAACACACACATACACACACACTGCGATGCCACAACTGCAGCCCCCTGATGCAACTCACATTTCCTGTGCCGTGTAAGGGCTGCCAAGGTAACAGCCAGCATCTTGAATTGCCCTCCGAACAAAAACCAGGAGTCAATTCAGTTCACACAGCAGTGGTACAGTTTGAGCAAACTAAGGGGCATCCAACACATTGCTCGACGCTGAATTCGTATAACTACAGTTATAACTTCTGGGAGGGGGGGGGGTCTTCAGGCCCACAAATCTACTTTGTTTTTTAAATTATTTTAATTTTATCAATTTCATATATACATTCACAATTATATGATCTCATAACTGTTATTAATAATATGTATTTATAACAATTTTTCCCTACTGTTGACAATATACTTGAAGATTGCTTTTTTAACATCCCATAGATCCATCTTATCTTACAACGGTCCTACTTCTTCTTCCCTCCCTCCCTCTTTCCTTCCCTCATTTCTTCTCTCCTACTCCCCTTCCTTCCCTCCCTCCTTCCCCTTCCCTCCTTCTCTCCTTCCCTCCTTCCTTCCCTCCTTCCTTCCTTCCCTCCTTTCTTTTCTCCTTCTCTCCTTCCTTTCCCCCTTCCTTTCCTCCTTCCTTCCCCCTTCCTTCTCTCCTACATTCCTTCCTTCCTTCCCTCCTTTCTTCTCTCCTTCTCTCCTTCCTTCCCTCCTTCCTTCCCTCCTTTCTTCTCTCCTTCTCTCCTTCCTTCCCTCCCTCCTTCCCCTTCCCTCCTTCTCTCCTTCCCTCCTTCCTTCCCTCCTTCCTTCCTTCCCTCCTTTCTTTTCTCCTTCTCTCCTTCCTTTCCCCCTTCCTTTCCTCCTTCCTTCCCCCTTCCTTCTCTCCTACATTCCTTCCTTCCTTCCCTCCTTTCTTCTCTCCTTCTCTCCTTCCTTCCCTCCTTCCTTCCCTCCTTTCTTCTCTCCTTCTCTCCTTCCTTCCCTCCTTCCTTCCCTCCTTCCTTCCCTCCTACTACAAACCTACTATTTTGATAGGCCCTGTCACAAAGTAATTGCATCTTCTTCGTTCAAGAGGAATCGTGTGACAGCAGGAAAAATATCATCCGACTTGTCTTAAAAGAAAAGGGATCCTGCCTCTTCTGAAGACCACCCTATGAGTTGGAGGCAAGGACGATGGTGGGGTGGGGTGGGGGGAGTTGGAGGAATTAGAAGATTTGAGCTCTCTCAAGCTGTGCTCCATTTGTCTGCTTTGTTGTCAAAGAGAAGAGGGATCAGAGCCCTACCCGGTTTGCTCTAGCACAGTGCTTGTCATTTTGGTTTCCCAGACTGCCTCGTTCTTAGCTCCACTGGCATGGATCTCTGCTGAAAGAGAAGGGTGCACATGGCATCACATGTGTGATTGTGAAAATTACATTTCTGTGGCTTGTACTCAGAGGTGGGTTGCAAATCCCGGTGCTACTGGTTCGCTTATTCTCTCTCTCTCTCTCTCTCTCGCGCGCGCGCGCGTGCAATGCTTCTACACATGCGCAGAAGGGTCCGGGCGGAGACTCCCGCCACCGCCACTACCGGTTTGCCCGAACCAGACCGAACCGGGAGCAACCCAAATCTGCTTGTACTGGATGCCTACTTTCCAGAGGTGGGTTCCTAGCAGTTCACACCAGTTCGGTAGAACCGGTTCGTCAAATCTACCGAACCGGTTAGAAGAGGTTCCACCAGTGGACCTGGAAAGCAGGCCACACCTACAGAAGAGGTTCCAAAAATTTTTGAAACTCACCTCTCTCTCTCTCTCTCCCTCTCTCTCTCTCTCTCTCTCTCTCTCACACACACACACACACACACACACAGTCAGACAGAGAGACAGACAGACAGATTCACACAGAGAGAGAAAGAGAAAGAAAGGAAGAAAGAAATAAAGAAAAAAGAAAAAAGTGAGAGAGAAATGAAAGAAAAAAGGAAAAAGGGACAGAGAGACAAAAGGAAGGAGAGAGAGAGAGAGAGAGAGAGAGAGAACACATGGCCGGCAAGCCACTCCCACCAGGTCTCATGGTCGGCAAGCCACTCCCACAAAGGAGGCCACACCCACAGAGTAGGTTCGAAAATTTTTTGAAACCCACTACTGCTACTTTCACATGGCAGGATTTCTCCTCTAAGGAAACGTAAGGATGTGGGATCAAGTTAGACATAATATACTTTCCCAGGAAAATAAAATGCCCACAAGGGGATGTGAACTCAAGTACCGAGAGGCAGCAGAGGTGCCAGAAAGCAAGGGCATTCAACAATACTAAAGAAAAGGTAACATTTTTAACCAATACATTCTTAGACCCTTTTGCTCAAGGGTGCCATTATATTCATCCCCATTATTTCAATGTTCTGATAGCGTTAAGATGAGGATCTGTTGTGGCCCAGCAGGAGCCGTTGGAGCTGCAAACAGACTCTGACAGCGAGGGGCCCTATGAGTCGGCTCTGGAAGAGGTGGAGGACCCTGGACAGCGTTCCGACTCTGAGCAGGGATCAGAGAGTCTGGTTGGCCACCAGGAGGCGTCTGAGGCATGGAGCAGCGGTGAAAGCCAAAGGGAGTGTGCTCCTGACGTCAGGCCTTGGAGCAGTGGAGAGGAGACAAGGGAGGTGGTCCTGGATGCGTGGCAATGGCAGGCAGATCGACATAGAGAACAACTGCGCAGATATAGAAGATAATTGGACCCAGGTGGTTGTAATTAAGCTCCTCTCAAGATAGTATATAAGGAGGGGCTTTGGGAGGAGTCTGGTTGCAGGATTCAACTTAATTATCAATGCTGGTGAAGCTGTTATCTGTATCTGTTGGAGTCTGGGTTGCTGCCAAGGTTCTTTATCTGTTCGTTCGTGTTTGGGCTTTCAGCCACCAAGATTTATGTTTCCTGCTAATAAAGTGCTATGGCATTCCAGCTAAGCTTGTCTCGGCATTCGTTACTGGATGGAGGAGGGGGTTAGAACAAGGACCCATAGTGGCACAGGAATTAGAATGTAGAATTGCAGGCCAACCCACTGTTCACTGCCAGGAGTTCGAATCTCACCACGCTCAAGGTTGGCTTGGCTTTCCATCCTTCTGAGATGGGTAAAATGAGGACCTAGATTGTTGGGGGCAAGACGCTGACTCTGTAAAACCACTTAGAGAGAGCTGTAAAGCTCTGGGAAGTGGTATATAAGTTTTTTGCTAGCGCTATTGCTACGTGCCATAACCCAATCAAATACTTCCCATCTTATTCCCATTAAAGCAATAGCACTTAGACTTACATACCACTTTATGGTGCTTTACAGTCCTCTCTACACAGTTTACTCGGGCCCTTGTGACCTCTAGGCTGGAATACTGCAATGTGCTCTACATGGGGCTGCCCTTGAAGAGCATCCGGCGACTTCAGCTAGTCCAGAACGCGGCCGCACGAGTGATTGTGGGCGCACCTCGGTTCGCCCACATAACACCTATCCTCCGCGAGCTGCGCTGGCTACCTGTTGATCTCCGGGTGCACTTCAAGGTGCTACTCACCACCTTTAAAGCCCTCCATGGTAGTGGATCTGAGTACTTGAGAGACCGCCTCCTGCCAATTACCTCCCTGCGACCTATAAGATCACATAGATTGGGCCTCCTCCGAATACCATCCGCCAGTCAGTGCCGACTGGCAACTACACGGAGGAGGGCCTTTTCAGTAGCAGCTCCGACCCTCTGGAACGATCTCCCCATGGAGATTCGTACCCTCACCACCGTCCAGACCTTCCGCACAGCCCTCAAGACCTGGCTATCCCGTCAGGCCTGGGGATAAGATCACAATCTGTCCCCACCCGAATGAAGAATGAATGTTGAGTACTATTTTAACTCTTATGTATTGTTTTATGTTTATTGTTTATACCCCCCTCCCTATTTTATGTAAGCCGCCCTGAGTCCCTGCGGGGAAAAGGGCGGCCTATAAATATTAATAAATACTAAATACTAAATACTTTACAGAGTCAGCCTATTGCCCCCAACAATCTGGGTCCTCATTTTACACTTGGAAGGAGAGAAGGGCGAGTCAACCTTGAGCCTGGTGAGATTTGAACTGGCAAATTGCAAGCAGCCGGCAGTCAGCAGAAGTTGCCTGCAGTACTGCACTCTCACCACTGCACCACCAGGGCTCATTACCAATTTTATCGGTATATTGTGATCTGGGAGAGATAATATGCTGACAAGCCAGTCTTAACTTGTGGTGACTGTATGGACAAACCCTATAGATTCCAGAAGTGATTTGCCATTGCCTCCTTTCTAGGGCTGAGAGAGAATGGCTGGCCCAAGATTGCCCTGCTCGATAAGGCAGGATTAGGACTCCCGGTCTCCTGATTTCTAGCCAGTTGCCTCCCCAACTTTGCTAAACTGGTTCATCATGCAATCTGCAGAAGTCTCTACAGAGGGGTTCCACTGTAGATAGGCTTGCCTTATCGCCTTCAGTGCTGCAGTAAAACAATTTTGCGCTTCAGTGGAACTGCCTGCTATCTCTGATTCCAAACGAACTCTTCAACTTTCTCCTGCACAAGCATCCCCGGCCTTTTGGCCTGCAGGAGAAACCAAAGGGGAAACGTCTGTCACTCTATGCAGTAACCCCAGACCTCGAGGCCTTGAAGCCCTGGCCAAACAGCCCCGCTGGAAATAAAGAGTAGAGTGGGGCTTTTTCATCTGAGCAGACAGGCGATCAGAAAGTGAGGGACTCACCCGGCATGACAGCTCAGGCAAAAGGAAACGTTAGCTCCGCACGCGTTTTGCACGACGTGCTGCAACGGGAGTAGCAGGGAAGTGATTTCTGCGAGGGGCGGACGGACGAAGGATGCCAATCTAAAGCCGTTTTGGAATGGGAAATGGAATGTTTAAATCCATCTGGTTGGCTTGTGGGATTCAACTCCCTTCAAAGAGCTTTGTTAGAAGAAGAAGAAGAGCTGGATAGAAAGAAGGCTCTTTTTCTAGAAAAAATTACTGCCTTCCCTATTCAGGATCCCAAGAGGGAAGACTGAAAACTTATTACCGTATATACTCTAGTATAGGCCGGCCCGAATATAAGCCGAGGCACCTAATTTTACCACAAAAAACTGGAAAAGTTATTGACTCGAGTATAAGCCTAGGGTGGGAAATGTAGCAGCTACCGGTAAATTTCAAAAATAAAAATAGATACCAATAATGTTTTTGAATATTTATTTCAAAGAAAAACAGTAAACTAGCTCTGGGACATCGTTATGTGGCTGCTTGCCATAACAAGGAAGAGGTGGGACATCGTTGCAGAGCGGCAGGAGGGGGAGGAAGGGGAATCGTAAGACAGCCCTGCATTACATTAGAACGTGAGGAGGGGGGATGGTGCGGTGCGCGCTGCGCGGCAAACTGACACAGAGGGAGGGGAAACTCACAGGGGCGCCGGGCCATTCACGAGCGTCACCCAGCGGCATGGCCCCGCCCCTTTTTCTCCTCCATTTCGGGCAAATTTTTCACTGACTCGAGTATAAGCCAAGGCGGCTTTTTTCAGCCCAAAAAGTGGGCTGAAAAACTCGGCTTATACTTGAGTATATACGGTATAAAGCAAGAATCTTTCTGTGGAGAGCGATGGAGAGTTTCCCTTATTGTTTCTGACACAGCAAATGCCATTTTGAAATGACACCTCATCTGGTTTCCTCGCTGCTACTGGGAAATCTGCAGAGGCAGTCGCTGTGGGGGGCTCGTCACTAACACCTCCAGTGGAATTTCAGAGAACCGAATTGAGTCATTGGCTTCCTGGTGACTCACTGATGCCACTCGATGTACATGTTTTTCCATTTCAAATTCAGTACAGCAATGGCTTATAGAGTCACCTAACAGACAGCTGGCAGCTACTTTGTACTTAATACCTTATCACTGTACTAAGTTCTCTCGGTCCTGTCAAATATAGAGCCGAGGTGGCGCAGTGGTTAGAGTGCAGTACTGCAGCCACTTCAGCTGACTGCTAAACTGCAGTTCGGCGGTTCAAATCTCACCGGCTCAAGGTTGACTCAGCCTTCCATCCTTCCGAGGTGGGTAAAATGAGGACCCGGAGTGTTGGGGGCGATATGCTGACTCTGTAAACCGCTTAGAGAGGGCTGAAAGCCCTATGAAGCGGTATATAAGTATAACTGCTATTGCTATATAGACAAAAACAATTTTTCTCTGGGGGTGGGAAGGAATTATGTGCCCTCTCTGTTTCACACCTGCCACAGTCACATCTAGGCCACCGGCGTTGTCCTTTGACCAGTATATTTAATTTAAAATTGCCAATATTGGAAAGAGGCAAGAGAAAAGACGCATAAAAACATTTAAGACGCACGATGAGACAAAAGTTTTGATAAATGGAAGAGGAGGACTTACTGCTTGAAGACAGAATTTTACTCGAATGGTCATTCTCCATCCAACCATTAGGCAACACTGCCCAATGTGGTTTCCATATTTTGTAACTTAAGTGTTCCAGACATAATTGAACCCAGCTTCATAAATATAATCGCTGCAAGATTCTTCTTACTTTGTAACAAGCCGAAGGTTTTGATTCAAGTAGAGGAAAAAAGACTATTTTTATATTTTTTTAAAATGATGGATCAGATCTTACGTGTTTTGTTTACCCAACCAGTTACCTGAAACCTGCAGGGTGTTTAGAAGAGATGAATTCATTTAAATCTATATCTTTCACTTGATATACATACTTAAGAGATTTGCAGCATTTTCCATGATGGGAAGTTTAAAAGCTAAAACATATGCTAAAATATATGGTTCCACCACAAATGCGCGAATGACAAAAGCGCGCCTGACTAAACCGCGGTGACAAAACCGCACCGACAAAACCGCGCCGACGAATGAGCGCTGAAGCGCGCCGACAACAGCGCGCCAACAGAAGCGCGCTGTAACCCTAACCCTAAACCTAACCCTAAACCTAACCCTAAACCTAACCCTAAACCTAACCCTAAACCTAACCCTAAACCTAACCCTAAACCTAACCCTAAACCTAACCCTAAACCTAACCCTAAACCTAACCCTAAACCTAACCCTAAACCTAACCCTAAACCTAACCCTAAACCTAACCCTAAACCTAACCCTAAACCTAACCCTAAACCTAACCCTAAACCTAACCCTAAACCTAACCCTAAACCTAACCCTAAACCTAACCCTAAACCTAACCCTAAACCTAACCCTAAACCTAACCCTAAACCTAACCCTAAACCTAACCCTAAACCTAACCCTAAACCTAACCCTAAACCTAACCCTAAACCTAACCCTAAACCTAACCCTAAACCTAACCCTAAACCTAACCCTAAACCTAACCCTAAACCTAAACCTAACCCTAACCCTAAACCTAACCCTAAACCTAACCCTAAGCCTAACCCTAAGCCTAACCCTAAGCCTAACCCTAAACCTAACCCTAAACCTAACCCTAAACCTAACCCTAAACCTTACCTTAACTTAAATCGCGCTTCTGTCGGCGCGCTGTTGTCGGCGCGCTGTTGTCGGCGCGCTTTTGACATTGCGGTTTTAGCGCCGCGGTTTTGTCGGCGCGCTTTTGTCGTTCGCGCATTTGTCGGGTCACGAAATATATTTGGTAGACATGGATTTATTTTCCCCTTATGGACCAGTATAGCTTACTTTCTTAAATACCTTCCTGATAATACTTTGAGGAGCAGATTTAGATGGGCACAACAGATTTTAATTATCTAAAAGGCTGCTAGTTATTAATACACTCCTGCAACACTAATAATGCCACTTCACAGCATAAGCAACAGAAACCAAGAGCTAAATTCTCCTCTGGAGAAATCAGCAATCTAAAGTACATTGCCTTGGCTCCTTGGAGGAAAGAGGGATATAGAATATAGTAGACATACAATAATGAGCTTAACAACATGTACATCCATGAGCAAAAACAATTAATATACAGTAGTTCTTCTATAAACTGAAGCTTTACAATTCTACCAGCAGACAAATGTCATCATGCCAGTCATTGGCCAAAAATGATGGGATTTTTTTAAAAAAAAAATGATGTACGTGGCTGCCACCAGATAGAAGAAGGCGGCCAATTTAGTACATTCAACATGCCTGATTGAATTTATGAAGACTAAGAGAGAGAACTCTGGGGTTTTAACAGAATAACAGAGTTGGAAGGGACCTTGGTGGTTTTCTAGTGCAGCCTCCTGCTCAAGCCGGAAACCCTGTAACATTTCAGATAAATGGTTGTGCAATCTCTTCTTAAAAACCTCCAGTGTTGGAGCATCCACAATTTCAGAAGGCAAATCATTCCACTGATTATTTGTCCTAACGTTTGGGAAATTTATCCTTAGTTCTGGAGAATAGCTTGACTCCCTCTTCTTAGTTGCAGCTCCTGAGAAATTGGAAAACTGCTATCATGTCACCCCTAGTCCTTCTCTTTATTAAACTAGACCAGGGGTCAGCAACCTGTGGCTCTTTCATCCCTCTGCTGTGGCTCCCTGTTGCTGGCCGGCTCCACAATTGATAGGGCTTTTGGTTAGGACAGGTAGAGGAAAAAGGACGCCATGCTAGGAGGAGACTCTATGGTGGGGGAACTGGACTTCGGGTCAGCAGAGGAAAAAGGACACCACATTAGGAGGAGATTCTATGGTGGGGGAACTGGACTTCTGGTCAGCTCCAGAATTGAATGAGGGGGAGGGGCTTCCATTTATGACCTTTGTGGCTCTTTGAGTGTTTAAGGTTTCCGACCCCTGAACCCAGTGGTGGAATTCAGCCAGTTCACACCTATTTGGGAGAACCGGTTGGTAACTTTCTAAGTAGTTCAGAGAACCGGTTGTTGGAAGAAATCTCCTTTTGTTTTTTCCCACTTTACAGGGCTAATCCTGTAAGGAAGGCAGGAAGGAAACATTCTAGTGTTGTTGCTAGCCTCATCTTTATTGACCTGCTTACAGAAACTGCCTCTCCGGTTAACCCTTATTACATTGTCACAGCTAAGGTGAAGCGCCCATCGACCTGAGTGACCTTGAGTTGGCCACGCCCACCCAGTCACATGACCACCGAGCCCCACCTACCCAGCTGGTCATTAGGGCAGAGAAGCGGTTGTTAAATTATTTGAATCCCACCACGGCCTGAACTAGACATATTCAATTCCTGCAACAGTTCTTCGTATCTTTTAGAAACCAGTCCTAACCTAATTGTCTTTGTTGCTTTTCTCTGAACTCTTTTTCAACATTTGGTCATCCAGTGGTGACCAAAACTGGATGCAATATTTCAAGTGTGGTCTTATTACCAAAGCAGTTTAAAGTGTTTTTAAAAAGGCTCTTTAAAGACAACATGTGAACATGTTGTTGTGGGAATAAAATAAATTTGGGTAATAGTGGACTTTCTTTTATACCATCTGAGAGCCTAAACTAAAAATTTTCTCCTAAAAAAGCCACGTAGCCCAAATGATACACATTAGGGACTAAAACAATCAACTAAGAATTTATACAGGGTTGCTTTTTATCGAAACTCTAGATAAAATAACAACATTATATGGTTCTGTAAGCTTTACAAGTGTTCTAAGTATTTAACAGTGAGCGGGTCCACATATCACATTAAATCCAAATTATGGTTTCTGTCAGCAAACCCACCTCCGCAGGAAACCCTGGATTATGCATCTAGTCATTTTGATATATTTCAAAGATACTGCTAAAACAAGTCATAGCTTACTGTAATGTGTGAACCCATTAATGATAGATTGGCATTACTGTTTGTCCATTAGATACTTGAGAGACCGCCTTCTGCTGATTACCTCCCTCCGACCGATAAGATCGCACAGACTGGGCCTCCTCCGAATCCCATCCGCCAGTCAATGTCGACTGGCGACCACACGGAGGAGAGCCTTTTCTGTTGCAGCTCCGACCCTGTGGAACGATCTCCCCGTCGAGATACGCACCCTCACCACCGTCCAGGCCTTCCGCGCAGCCCTTAAGACCTGGCTATCCCAACAGGCCTGGGGATAAGTCTCTAATTTGCCCCACCCGAGTGTTGAGTGTTGAATGCAAGTTGTGTTTTTATTACTTTATTTATTTTGTTCACATATTGTTTGTTTTGAATACACCCCCTCCCTAATGATTGTAAGCCGCCCTGAGTCCCCTCAGGGAAAAGGGCGGCCTATAAATCCAAATAAAATACTAAAAAAAAAAAATTATATAAAAAGAAGTGAAGAGGGCAGGATGGTGAGATGGAATGGATTATCTAAGGATAATTGATGCATTCATAGAAGAAGTGAGATTCAGACTGAGAACGTTTTTCTTCATTGCCTCCAAGAGACAACCATGACCTGGATGGCTGAGATCCTTCACGGATCTTTTTCCTTCATTGATCAAACCTCTTATCCAATAAGTTCATCTCTAGAAAATTAAAACTAGATTTGCAGCATCATCTTTTGCGTGATTAATATCTGAAGCAATGCTCATTCTGCACTCACCCTAAATAAATATGCGCAGAACTATCAGCCAAATGCCGGAATTCGCTAGCTGTGACTCAAGGATGGAGACTATTGAGCTATTCAGATATTGCTGAACTAGCATTTCTAGCAAATGACCATGCTAGCTGGCTGATCTGGGAGTGATTGTTCAGCATTATCAAGAAGGCCATAAATTTCTCATCTTTGATATGGCTGAGTTTCAGATAGACATTTTTTTTTATTTTTTGCTGAATTTCAGCTTCGGTGAGTTAAAACTATATAGAAAGTCCTCGATGTAGGACGAGCAATTTTATAAGATATGGGACTTGTTTTATCAGTGGCTGGGGGGAAAAAACTTAGAAATGAAAAATGTTTTACTCATGTTTTAACTGAAGGAGTTAAATGATAACACAATCATGCTGTGAAATAGATTAATAACGATACAATGAAAAACTGATACATCTATGAAATGAATACTTTAGAATTTTTTGCTTTAAAAAGGATAAGGATAACAACGATTTTATGTATACTTGATAGAGGATTGGTGATATAATGTATAACCTTAAGAACATATTACAATGATATCTTGTTGTTGATAAATAATTTTAATAAGGGAATAATTAAAAATCAGAAATCACTCTTCCTCCTTCCCTTGGCTGACCTGAGGAACTGCCTGCCCCTCTTCTGAGGGGCAGGATAACCACGGAATGACTGCAGGTGGGCAGAAGAGCAAGGAGAATGTTTCTCTCAATTTCCTGCCAAGTGACTTTGCTGGTGGGCAACTGGCAGGGAGCATCGGAAATCATCTCATCCTTGGCTGATCTGCAGAACTGCCTGCCACTTTGCTGGAAGGAGAGGGAACAAAAGGAACTGAAGACCACAAGGAAAGCTGCAACCCAACTCTCTATTACTGGCATGTCCCCAAGATCCAGGTAGGAAGAGACACCATCCATCAACCATTAGCTCCCTCCAGCTAGGCCTACCTCCCTAGCAAGCATCACTTTCCTGCCTTTCCTTCACCATTGCTGTTTCAGTCTTGGCTCCAAAGCGGCCAATCTCTCATGCCTGTTGGGCCTTGACACCAGATGATTGGATGCAGGGCCAGAGGAAGGTGGGAAAAAGGGCAGAGATGTAACCCTGTCGTCTTCCCTTGCTCAAGGTAATCCATAAGTTTCTGGGAAGTAGAGTTGGAAGGCTAGGTTGCATGACTGCAGCCACAACTTCCTCAAATGTCATTCCAATGGGAGCCATAGGTCTTGGCAGTCTGTCAGCTAGCTCATATGAGTTACCTTGCTTTAATACTTGCTGCCCATAGCTTCTAATTTTGCTCCTCTGAAGATTAGAAACAGACACGACAGTTTTAGCCGTATATAGATCTGTGAAATGTGGATGTGCTCCAGAGGTGGGTTCCTACCAGTTCGCACCTATTCGGTAGAACCGGTTCGTCAAATCTACCGAACCGGTTAGAAGAGGTTCCACCAGTGGACCCGGAAAGCAGGCCACACCTACAGAAGAGGTTCCAAAAATTTTTGAAACCCACCATTGGTCCTTGGATATGATTATTCTACACTATCATGCTCATATTTATAAAACTCAGTGCCTCTGTGAAAGGTAAGGATGACTACTGCGTTTGTGGTGCAATCAGAACATTGCGTGTGTTGAAGTTGTTTTAACGCAAACCAAAGATGCCTTTTAAAAAACAAGTTTACATCATATTCTTATGCATGCCAGTGCTGTGTGTGAGGTAATTTAAGGTGGTTCTGACAAGTGTCGTCGGCATCTTCATATCCGGTCACATGGGTGGAAAGCCACTCCCATCTGGTCACATGGGTGGCAAGCCACTCCCACAAAGGAGGCCACACCCACAGAGTAGGTTCGAACAATTTTTGAAACCCACCACTGATGTGCTCATAGCTCAGAGTAGAGATATTCGAATGGGATAAATTGCTATTTAGAATGTTGGCATTGACCTTGTCTTAGGAGAAATGTTCTTTGTGATGTCAAACTTGGGTTTAGTTTAATTATTTTACTTTATGATATTGGGACCATTTTAGTCCTTTGAGATAAGATTCTGTTACAATTAAGTATTGAGATGTGGAAGGTCGAATTTTATATACGTTGATTAAAATCTCAGAGCTTTATTTGGATCTTTCACTGGTAACTGGATCACATAAATTCAATCATTTTGTCTGTTACATCCTTTCTCTCTTTGCTTCAATTTTCACTGAAACTATGCTTCAGAAACAAGGAATCAACTTCAGAATGAGCTGATATTTCTTTGATTTCAACTAATAAATTCAGTGTGTGCTAAATGATTACCTGGAGCCCACCATTTACATTTTTAATGATGTCAGTTTTTTTGCATTTCTCTCACTGAAAATGGAATATTCATCAGCAGCTCTGGATAGCAGGCAACCATCAATCAGATTCTGAATCTTGGCAAATCCCATGTATATTTCCTTTGGTGTTGACCCAATAACATCGAATTCTTTGGATTATTTTTAGTCTCCTAAACTAAAGCGTTCAGGAGGGGTTCTGAAATACCTTGCCAAGAAAACTGCAGGGACTTGTCCAGGCAGTCGACAAGAATCAAACACCACTGAATGCAAAAAAAAAAGTATTAGGAACTTAAACATTGCATCAACTTACATTTAAATCTGCTCTAGAAAACAGTAAGAAAATTGCTGACAAATGTGGGGAGGGGAGTTAAACCAAGCAAATGTATCTGCATTATTTCCATCTTTTTTCCCCAATAGTATAGTTTACTACAAAAAGGAGAATTTTTAGAAGGCAGAAAAATAGCTTTTATTAGTAAGTCAGTGATTTAATGATAATTAAACAATTACTTAATCAGTGTTACTCCACATTTTGCAGATTGTTTACTGCATTTTTTTTTCCAAGGAAGACAAATAAGTATCACAGTAGGCAGAGGAAGAATAATTAAGATGTAGTGATTATGGTCTACAATCCAACATGTAATTGTAAAAAAAATTAAATGATCGCCAAATTTAGCAAGAATACCGCCTAAAAATTCCTTTGTTTGCTGTTGTTCTATAACAATAATAACATGTATGTTTGCCTGAAAGTGATATAAACATAAATCACCCTGTACATTTGTTATATTTATATTGTATCCACGTGCTGTTTTGAATGCACAGATAAATCAGGATAAAATGCTACGCTTCTGTGTCTCAACAATGAAAACTCCTGGGAACATGAGTGAGCAATTTAGTTGTTGGCTGTTGCATGAAAGGCACATCTGTACTGCTGTTGTAATCCCTTGGGATTACAACAGAAAAACAACATAAAACTTATACCCCATTAAAAAAAAACTCCTTCTAAATATGAAAATAAAATAAAAGTAAAAATACAATCTTTCATGGAAGAAACTTATCAAGATGATCAAGGAAGGGCCAAACCTAAGCGTGACACCAATGAATCCCAATTGGCATATATCAATGAATTCTTCGGAGCATAATTTTCAGAATTCACAAATAAAACAATTCAAGATTTAAACACATATTTGTCTCCCTTTCCCTTGGGATCATAAATTGGAAAGAAAATGTATTATAGAAACATTCAAGTACTTTGAAGGGGTTGATTAATTGTTGTGGCCCAGCAGGAGCCGTTGGAGCTGCCACCAGACTCCGACAGCGAGGGGCCCTATGAGTCGGCTCTGGAGGATGTGGAGGACCCTGGACAGGGTTCCGACTCCGAGCAGGGAGCAGAGAGGCTGGTTGGCCACCAGGAGGCGCCTGAGCCTGGGACCAGTGGGGAGGAGACAAGGAAGTGTGATCTGGATGTCAGCGGTGGGGAGGAGCCAAGGGAGTTGTTCCTGGATGCCCAGCACCGGAGAGCTAATAGGCGTAAGGAACAGTTGCGCAGTTACAGGAGGTAATTGCACTCAGCTGGTGGTAATTAGGCTCCTCTCAAGACTATAAAAGGAATGCTTGTGCACACGCCCCTTTTGCAAGAGTCAACATCATTCCTAACGCTGGAGTAGCTGTTATCTGTCGAAGTCTGAGTTGCTGCCAAGGTTCTTATCTGTTTGTTACGCTTGGCTTTCAGCTACCGAGGTTTTGGTTTCTTGCTAATAAAGTGCTGTGACATTCCAGTTAAGCTTGTCTCGGCATTTGTTATTGGACAGAGGAGGGAGTCAGAACAATTAATTATATTCTTCCTGATAGCCCTGGAACCTCTCTATCCATGATAGATACCACAGCTATTCATGGTAGGTTCCACAGTTCAATACACAGAATATTCAGCTGAAAATTGCTCTCACTTTCTTGTGGAGACAGCAAATCTGTGCTGATGCATAAATGTTCAAAGGCAGCTGTGATTAAGGGAGCTAACTGACCTCTGGGCCATTGGGATGCACACAGCTGAGCTAGAGAAGTCAAGACCATAAATTCTAAGGCGAATGCTTCAAAAATAGCAAATGAATATTTGACTGTTTTCCAGGATTCATTTTTAAATATCAGTTTCTTTCAGTTGCATTCCAAATATCTTGCTTTGACAGATTCAAGCCCTTCTATCAAAGACAGACAGACAGACAGACAGACAGACAGACAGACAGACAGACAGACATCATAGATCAGGGCTATCAAACTCCCGGCCCGCGAGCCAAATACATCACACACTGGCCACACCCAGTTTAGTGAAGGGGAAAAAACTCCTGATGTGTCAGGTGACACTGCCGTAACAACATGAGTTTAACATCCCTGAAGTAGATGGATGGATGGATGGATGGATGGATGGATGGATGGATGGATGGATGGATGGATGGATGCAGTGGTGGGATTCAGCCAGTTCGCACCTATTCAGGAGAACCGGTTGGTAACTTTCTAAGTAGTTCAGAGAACCGATTGTTGGAAGAAATCTCCTTTTGTTTTTTTCCACTTTACAGGGCTAATCCTGTAAGGAAGGCAGGAAGGAAACATTCTGGTGTTGTTACTAGCCTAATCTTTATTGACCTGCTTACAGAAACTGCCTCTCCGGTTAACCCTTAGTACATTGTCACAGCTAAGGCGAAGCACCCATCGACCTGAGTGACCTTGAGTTGGCCACGCCCACCCACTCACATGACCACCGAGCCCCACCTACCCAGATGGCCATTAGGGCAGAGAACCGGTTGTTAAATGATTTGAATCCCACCACTGGATGGATGGATGGATGGATGGACGGATGGATGGATGGATGGATGGACGGACGGACGGACGGACAGATAGGCAGGCAGGCAGGCAAGATAGATTTCATAAATGTGTAAAAGCACCAATGACATTGTAGCCGGAATGAAATAGTTAAACCCTAGGAACAGGGCAGTTAAAACTGAAATAACTGAATTTATGGATACACATAAATATATCCAGACAATAGCTCTACACGAATGGGCAAAAATAATGGCTTTGATTAAAAAGAAAGAACATTGGCGTATTTGATTCACATTCCCTAGCATTCAGCAAGGAAAATTAAAGGAGTACAAAGAAAAATAAACAGACTCCCCCCATACACTGCCACCCTGAAAACCCTTATGGATAACAGCAGCCACTCCTACAAAGCAGGCCACACCAAAGAAGAGGTTCTAAAATTTTTTGAAACCCACCACTGAATTGCACCCATCTACAGTCAGTCAGGGATGTGGTGGCTTAGTGGCTAAGTTGCTGAGCTTGTCAATCAGAAAAGTCAGGAGTTCAGCAGTTCAAATCCCTAGTGCCGTGTAATTGAGTGAGCTCCCATTACCTCTCCCAGCTTCTGCCAACCTAGCAGTTTGACAGCACGTAGAAAATGCAAGTAGAAAAAATAGGGACCACCTTTGGTGGGAAGGTAGCAGCACTCCATGTGCCTTCGGCGTTTAGTCATGCCAGCCACATGACCACGGACAGTGCTGTCTCTCCAGCTTTGAAACAGAGATGAGCACCGCCCCCTAGAGTCGGGAATGACTAGCACATATGTGTAAGGCAGTGGTGGGTTTCAAAATTTTTTAGAACTTCTTCTGTAGATGTGGCCTGCTTTGTGGGAGTGGCTTGCCAGCCATGTGACTGGGTAGGAGTGGCTTGCCAGCCATGTGACTGGGTGGGTGTGGCCAAATTGTAACATGTGGTGAAACTCACTTAACTCTTGCTTAGCAACCAAAATGTTGGCTCAGAAACTCTGGCATTTGGAGCACGCAAGTCTTAAAGCTGTCAAGTTAAAATAGCAGTAGACTTATATACCGCTTCATAGGGCTTTCAGCCCTCTCTAAGCGGTTTACAGAGAGTCAGCATATTGCCCCCAACAATCTGGGTCCTCATTTTACCCACCTCGGAAGGATGGAAGGCTGAGTCAACCCTGAGCCGGTGGGATTTGAACCGCTGAACTGCTGATCTAGCAGTAGCTTGCAGTGCTGCATTTAACCACTGCGCCACCTTGGGGGACCCTTGCACCCCCAATCCTTTAGAAAAAAATGTTCAAACTTGACAGCTTTAAGACTTGTGGACTTCAACCCCAAGAATTCCTCCTCTCACTCTTCGTCTTGATGATGTGCGGATGGGCGGGGGGAGGGAGCTGGAACCGGTTCTAAACGGCACTGTAGATTTGTGGAACCTCTTCTATATAAGAGGTTAGAAATGGTAGGAACCCACCCCTGGTGCGGGAGGAACCTTTACCTTTACAGTCAGCCAGCTTGTGCTAAAGGAGGACCAGAAGCAATCCTTAGTCATGACCTCAGCGCTATTTTATGCCAAGTCACAGTTTAATACAGGAGGTTCTTCACTTAATGCAAGGGAAATTTGCTCCTGAAAGTCTGTACAAATCCAGAAAGGCAATAAAAGCATCTGATTAACCTTTGCAGCCAGCCGGAATCATTTGCAATCAGCAAAGGTAGGGTTGGTGAGAATGTTATTGAGCATTTTGGTACAGGAGGGCGGGGGGGGGGGGATCTCAGGGCAAGAGTTTATTGGCCCAAAATCGCAGATTCCTTCACAGTTTAGATGAGTCAACTTCTCTAGCTGCTGCGGCTGAGAATCCACTACAGGACTGAAATTTCTCCTTTTCTTCCCTTAAGGCTTCCAAGGGTGTCAAAATGGCGGCCCACCGGCCAAATGCGTCACGCACAGACCACGCCAACCCCAGCTCCGCAAAGGGGGAAACCGTTGCGATACGTCACGTGACAGCAACGTGACGCCGCGGGTTTGACACACGTGCCTTAAGCCATCTTCTTTCATCACCGTTTGACTGAGTTCCTTTATTTCTGTCATCCTATCAGAGAAAGGACACAAAATTCTCCTCAGTGGTGGGATTCAGCCAGTTCGCACCTACTCAGGAGAACCGGTTGGTAACTTTCTAGGCAGTTCGGAGAACTGGTTGTTGGAAGAAATCTTTTGTTTTTTCCCACTTTACAGGGCTAATCCTTACAGGCTCACTTAACAACCAGGTTACTTACTTATCAACTTAAGTGATTCACTTAACAACAGTGGCAAGAAAAGTTGTAAAATGGGGAAAAACTCACTTAACAAATTTAACAACAGAAATTTTGGGCTCGATTGTGGTTTGTATGTCAAGGACTACCAGTACTTTCATTGTTTTTATTTATTGTTGGTCATCCTCAAACGGAATGTTGGGGTCCATTTCTGTTGTTAAAAATCACAAGCATACATGGAGTTTTCATCCCCAATCACTGATAAAAGAAACCAGAAATATTCCTGTATTTTTCCATGAATTATATCTTTTTCCTCCTTAATTTTATTTTAGCACACACTGGCCCAGAGCATTTCTATTGGATAAATTAAAATAGGAAAATAAATCATAATAAAGAAGTACATCATGACATTTAATAGCCTCCCGTCAATTTGTCAATTTTAATAGATTTGTATGCCGCCCAATCCCGGAGGACTCCGGGCGGCTTACATAAAAGACAGTTTTAAAAAAGAAGATATTAAAAATTTAAAATATAAAACAGAACAAATTAAAACACGACACAACATGCACTCAATCTTAGTGGGGCTGAAGGTCAATCAAGATCAGCAGCCCCAAGCCTGCCAGAACAGCCAGGTCTTAACAGACTTTCAGAAGGTCGAGAGAGTGGGGAGGGTCCGGATTTCAGGGGGAAGTTCGTTCCAGAGGGCCGGGGCAGATACAGAGAAGGCCCTCTTCCGAGGAGCCACCAGACGACATTGTGCAGTCGATGGTACCCGGAGAAGGCCCACCCTGTTAGAGGGCGCTGGGAAGTATGTTGCAGGAGGCAGTTACGGAGATATCCAGGTCCTAGGCCATGTAGGGCTTTAAAGGTAATAACCAGCACTTTGAAGTGTGTTCGGAGACCAATAGGGAGCCAGTGCAGCTCACGGAGGATAGGTGTAACATGGGTGTATCTAGGTACACCCAGTATTGCTGTACTTGAGAGACCGCCTGCTGCCAATTACCTCCAATAGACCGATTAGATCCCACAGATTAGGCCTCCTCCGAATTCCATCCGCCGGCCAATGCCGACTGGCGACCACCCGGAGGAGAGCCTTCTCTGTGGCTGCTCCGACCCTCTGGAACAAGCTCCCCGTGGAGATTCGAACCCTCACCACCCTCCAGGCCTTCCGCAAAGCCCTTAAAACCTGGCTATTCCGACAGGCCTGGGGCTAAAGAGCTTTTGCCCCCCCCCTCTCGAATGGTATGGTTGTTGTGTGCTTTTAAATTGTGTATTGTTTTGTTCGTCTTTTTTATTCTTTATTTGTACCCCTTCCCTTGACTTGGATTGTGAGCCGCCCTGAGTCCCCTTCGGGGAAAAGGGCGGCATATAAATGAAATAAATTCAATTCAATTCAATTCTGGACCAATTGTAGTCTCCGAACACTTTTCAAGGGCAGCCCCATCTGGAGCGCTGCCTGTGGAATTGCCTAAAAGCAGGATAGTTTGACTTTGTCCATACTGTATCTAAAACTGTTAGATCATACATGTAATGATGCCCAGAACACTCTAATAAATTTGAAATTCTAAATTCTTCTAACTTGTCTCAGCCATCCCTCCATTATAATGGCAGCATCTTAATTTTGAGCAGCGATGGAATGTTGGGGGGATATTTAGGAATTTGGGGAGAATAATTTAGGAGCTTAAATTCTGAAAAGACTGTGAACAGTAACCAAGGCCTTGCACAGGTAGTTTTATAAACGAAAGTGATCAATAAGATGACAAAAGAGAGAACAGATCAGGTCTTCTTACAACAAATCTGCTGAGTAATAGCTTGGGGGTAAAAACAATATACATGTAACACAGCCACTCAATCAGATGATCAAACAGAAGATCATAAACCGTAGTTTATATTTGCCTATAATTCCTCACCCAGAAAGCGTCTTACTGTACATATATCGTTCCTTCATGAATCTAGAGAAAACCTTCTGTGTTTCAGTGAAAACATAAATTAGGTTCTGTCCTCTTTAAATTATAATTAAAAGCAAGGGAAGCCAAGAAAAACGAGCAATGCAGAAGGAAAGAGCCAAGGTGGCGCAGTGGTTAAAAAGCAGCACTGCAGGCTACTGCTAGATCAGCAGGTCAGCGGTTCAAATCTCACCGGCTCAGGGTTGACTCAGCCTTCCATCCTTCCGAGGTGGGTAAAATGAGGACCCAGATTGTTGGGGGCAATATGCTGACTCTCTGTAAACCGCTTAGAGAGGCCTGAAAGGCCTATGAAGCGGTATATAAGTCTACTGCTATTGCTATTGCTATTGCTAAGGAGAGCCACAATACAGGGAGTGGATTGCTAATTAAAAAATCAAACTATATTTAAACATTGATTCCATGATTCCCATTTTTGCTAACCTATCTACAGAAAATATTATCAGCGAAGCACTGTTCATAATTGGGGGGAATGAGAGAGGGATAGGAAAGGAAGAAGGGATATATAGAAAATCCAGATTGTATCGCTCAGTTTCAACCCCCCCCCCAAAAAAGGCCTCTCACTGGATTGATGAACAGTATTAGTTCGAAGTAAATCAATATTTGTAACATCTATTAAGGCAAACATTATCTTTATTTTTAGCCTTGTTAAGATACACTGCTATATTTCATTTCTCTGCCATTATACAGTATAAACCAAGATTGTACCGAGAAGTTATTTCTGAATCATTCTCATTCTTCATCAGATTTTCAGTTCTGTTATATACGATTTAAGCCAACTTGAAAATAAGTTTGCAAAAATAAACTCCCACTTGTCTGAATTTATGCAGTAATTATATGTGGCCCCACTGGGAAAACTTCAACGGTTATAAATTTCTCAATCCAATTGCCAAAGGCAATAATTTTTAGGAGCACAAGTAACCAAGAGGCTTGGTTAAGTAAAAGCACAATTAAACAGACTTCTGTTTATCAAACTACAAGTTCATTATGTTATAAATTATGCATAACAATAGTCTAACAATTGGATTAGAGTTGATGGTTTACATTCTATCATTCATCATGTTTATTATAATGTAGGCAATACCTCTAAGGTATTCTAGAACAAACAGACAGCCTTGTTCTTTGGGAAGGGACAAGCTAAATTCAATGAAAGTTTTAAGTAAGTTTTTCTCAGAGAATGGTGATGTGATCAAAATTCAGACACTGGCATGTATTTATGATGATTGTGGGGCCAAGTGATCATATTTGGTGACCTTCTAACTAGCAAAGTCAATGGGGGAAACCGGATTCACCTACGTGTTACTAAGTTAAGAACTGAAGTGATTCACTTAACAAAGGTGGCAAGAAAGGTCGCAAAATGGGGCGAAACTCACTTAACAACTGTCTTGCTTAGCAGTGGAAATTTTGGGCTCAATTGTTGGTTGTACGCTAAGGATTACTTGCATTGGTGAACCTGGCATGGTGGGTTTGATTTATGGAAGTGAGTTTTACCAGGACATCAATATTGTTTTTTTTGTGTTTTGTTTTCAATATTTTGGGTTCTTTTTAAAAAAATATTATTTTTATTCTTGCTTGAGCTCTGGTGGCGCAGTGGTTAGAGTGCAGTACTGCAGGCTACTTCTGCTGACTGCCAGCTGACTGCAATTTGCCAGTTCAAATCTCACCACGCTCAAGGTTGACTCAGCCTTCCATCCTTCCGAGGTGGGTAAAATGAGGACCCAGATTGTTGGGGGCAACAGGCTGACTCTGTAAACCGCTTAGAGAGGGCTGGAACCAGTGGTGGGATTCAGCCAGTTCGCACCTATTCGGGAGAACCGGTTGGTAACTTTCTAAGCAGTTTGGAGAACCGGTTGTTGGAAGAAATCTTTTGTTTTTTCTCCACTTTACAGGGCTAATCCTGTAAGGAAGGCAGGAAGGAAACATTCTGGTGTTGTTTCTAGCCTAATCTTTATTGCCCTGCTTACAGAAACTGCCTCTCCAGTTAACCCTTATTACCATTGTAACAACTAAGGTGAAGTGCCCATCGACCTGAGTGACATTGACTTGGCCACGCCCACATGATCACAGGACCACCGAGCCCTGCCTACCCAGCTGGACATTAAGGCAGAGAACTGGTTGGTAAATTATTTGAATCCCACCACTGGATGGAAAGCACTGGAAAGCGGCATATAAATCTAAGCGCTATTGCTTGACATCTAGAGTTATTTTCTGACAGTCAAGCAGCTAAATAAACCTGTTTAATAAAGAAATATTGTTTTATTCCTCCTTCCCTAAATTGGTACCTTCAGAAGTGTTGAGTCTAGAAGTCTCGGGATTCTCAGTAACAACAAGGGGAATTTGGAAGCTGGAGGAACCAGTTTGGGAAATGGAGTTAGAGGTCTGCAGCAGAGTGACAGTTTTGGAAAAAAGCTACTCTTTAACCACGCCATTGAACAAAGGGTGCTGTTTTCACATATATCAAAACGTTTCAGGCAACCTCACAAAATAACAACAATGCAATGGGCTTTTAAAACGTTGCACTTCTTTATTGATAAGATCCTTGTGATCTAACTCAAGAACAACCTCCATTTGCATAACTAAACTTTCTTTTAAATTCTACAGCAGTCTCGTCATTCTATGCATCTGACAAAATGAGCTGTAGTTCCCAAAAATGTATGCATTTTAATAAAATTTGTTAGTTGGAAAATTAACACTTTCTAATTTCGGGGTATATGTGTATGTGAATCAAAAAAAATCGCTTAAGGATCTCCTTACTTAATTGGGAAAATACACCCACAATAGTTTGGGTACATAACATGATAGGTTCAGTGGTGGGATTCAAAAATTTTACTACCGGTTCTGTGGGTGTGGCTTGGTGGACATGTGTAACGTTCCCGTGGTTCGCCCATGAGGCCAATGTTGAGAAAAGACAAGACACGAAGCTTCGCGGGATGGAGCGACCCAGATTGGGGTCTGAGAGCCCCTTTTATTGAGATAGGACAAAGGCAGGAGGAGCAATAGCATGTGAGCAAAAACAGCCTGTAAAAGTACAATTTCTAATCTACTGTTCAGGAAAGTTCTGTCTATATATGGTCAAATCCTGGGCGTCATTGGTAGGGCACATCTCAGACTGTTATGTTATGCACTATCAGGATGTTATGGCGTTTTAGGAGTTTGTTTTCTCCTGTGTGGTTCAGCGTGGCTCTGCATGCTCTGGTACGAACTGGGCCATGGGTGACACATACCTACACAAGGAACTATATTACAACAGACATGGCTTGGTGGGCATGGCTTGGTGGGCGTGGCAGGGGAAGGATACTGTAAAATCTCCATTCCCTTTCCGATCCAGGGGAAGGTTACTTCAAAATCCCCATTCCTTCCCAATCAGCTGGGACTTGGGAGGCAGAGAATAGATGGGGGCCGGGCCAGTCAGAGGTGGTATTTGCCAAATTTCCACTACCGGTTCTCCAAATCTGGTCAGAACCTGCTGAATGCCAACGCTGGATAGATCTTTAAAACAATGTTTGGAAGCAATTACCCAGACTGAATCATATCACTACCTTCAAATATTTTACCATAGTTTTTGGAATATATACGCACCGTCCCCCCCTAAAAGAGGGTGAATATTTCGGTGCGTCTTATACACCGAATGTAGCCCCACCCACCCACATTGTGCCCCACCCTTTGGCCTCTGCCTCCCAGCAATTTACCTCCTTGCAGCAAACGGGGAAAATGAGGCTCGATGAGGCTGCAATAGGCTCCCGTGCTTAAACTGAAAGTGAAACTTGTTGTTTGCTCCACGAGGAAACAAATTGCTGGGAGGCAGAAGCAGATGTTTTTTTCTGGTGCTAATCAGGATGTTTGCTGTTTGCTGCAGGGAGCTAAGTCAATAACTATAAATGCCAATACAATGTTCAAATTATTAGAGTTCTAGACAGCTTAACAAAATGAAGAAGCTTTTAAAATAAAAGCTTGATCTGAAGAGGCCCAATGCTATTGTATCTTCTTCTAAATAGCAGAGAATAACTATACTTCCAGAAAGCTCATCACTTTTAACAGCATCTGTACAAGTATAGTCTGAAATGTAACATTACAAAAAGTGTATATTGTCTGTACTGTTTGCTGTTTGTTGCAAATAGACAAATTGCTGGGAGGCAGAAACAGATTTTCCCCCCCTTGTTTTCCTCCCCAAAAGCTACGTGGTCTTATACTTTGGAATGTCTTATACTCTGAAAAATATGGTAATTAATGTGTGCAATTCTGTAAATATCCAGCTATTTTACACTTAACAACAACAACAACAACAATAATAATACACTTAAAACAGTTAAAAATTGACACAATCACCATCAGTCAAATGCAAAAAGCCGCACTGCTTGGATCTGCACGCATATTACGAAAATATGTTACAACATCCTAGGCCCCTGGGTGGGGCCCGACTAGTAATCAATGCCAAATCCGGCGAAACAACTGGCCGCTGTGATACAATAACAACAACAATAACAACAACAACGAAGGAAGGAAGGAAGTAAATAAAGGAGGCCTTTTAAAGACAACTAAGTCAAAAGCTGAATATAAGAAAGAAGTAATTGAGAAGCGAGCTGAAAATTGAACAAACAAAGCTATGCATAGCCAATACTTAAAAAGTATTGAAGGCAAAGCTGACCAAAAGCTAACTTGGAACTGGTTAAGATCAGGAGCACTGAAAAAAGAAACAGAAGGCTTTATTTTGGCAGCTCAAGAACAAGCCTTAGCCACAAACTGCATGAAGGCAAAAATTCAACGTTACCACCAACAGCAAATGTCGCCTCTGTAATGAGAAAGATGAGACAGTCGACCACTTGATCAGTGGGTGCAGCAAAATTTCACAAACTGACTACCTACAACGTCATGACTGTGTTGCTAAGATCATTCACTGGAAATTGTGCCAAAAGTTTGGATTTGAGTACAGCAAAAACCACTGGGAACATCAGGTTCAGAAACTTTTAGAGAATGAGAAAGTCAAGATCTTGTGGGACTTCAGAATTCAGACTGACAGGCACTTCGCCCACAACACACCTGACATAACAATAGTTGAAAAGAAAAAGTATGGTTCATTGACATTGCAGTACCTGGAGATGCACGAATTGAAGATAAACAGCAAGAAAAAAATCACAAAGTACCGGGACTTGCAAATTGAAGTTGAGCGACTGTGGAAAAAGAAATCGTGTGTTGTCCCGATTGTAATTGGAGCCCTTGGCGCAATACCTAAAGGGCTACCTCGCTATTTGGAAATTTTAAATTTATCAGACTTGAACATTCTGATTCTACAAAAAAACCACCCTACTTGGAACAGCTTATATCCTCCGTTGTTACTTTAACAGTTCCTAGGTCCTTGGTTAGGACTCAAGCTGTTGAGCTACCAACCAGCCCCAAAGGCTGTGAATCTCACCAAAGATTAACCACACAATCATCATCATCATCATCATCATCATCATCATCATCATCATCATCATCATCATCATCATCACCACCACACCGGTTGAGAAAAATAAGGTTACAATCATAGACATCACAATACCAGGTGATAGCAGGGTCGCCGAGAAGGAATATGAAAAAATCGCGAAATACCAGGACTTAAAAATCAAAATTCAACGACTATGGCACAAACCAGCAGTGGTAATTCCAGTGGTAATTGGCCCACTGGGTGCTATTCCAAAAGCACTGGAATTACATTTAAAACAGTTAAAAATTGACAAAATCACCATTAGTCAAATGCAAAAAGCCGCACTGCTTGGATCTGCACGCATATTACGAAAATACGTTACGACGTCCTAGGCCCCTGGGTGGGGCCTGACTAGTAACCAATGCCAAATCCGGTGAAACAACTGGCCGCTGTGATACAAGTCTGTTGTTGTGAATAACAACAACAACAACAACAACAACCTAGATAGGCTGCAGGATTTATGTTTGGCTAGTCTAAAAAAAAATGAAGAATTAGGGGTGACATGATAGCAGTATTCCAGTATTTGAGAGGCTGCCACAAAGAAAAGGGATAAATTATTATCCAAAGCTCTAGAGGGTAAGACAAGAAACAATGGTTGGAAACTAATCAAAGAGAGAAGCAACCTGGAATTCAGGAGAACTTCCTAACAGTAAGGACAATTAACCAGTGGGACAGCTTGTCTTTAGAAATCATGGGCATGCCATCACTGGAGGCTTTTACAAAGAGACTGGATAGCCTCATGCCTGAAATGCTATAGAGTCTCCTGCCAAAGCAGAGGGTTGGACTAGAAGACCGTCAAGGTACCTTCCAGCTCTATTCTATTCTATTTTTCTTTTCTATTTTATTCTATTCTGCACTCTACTCCACTCCACTCCACTCCACTCCACTCCACTCCACTCCACTCCACTCTGCACTCTAGTACTCTAGAATAGCGTATTATTCTATTCTATTCTATTCTGCACTCTACTCAACTCTACTCCACTCCACTCCACTCCACTCTGCACTCTAGTACTCTAGAATAGAGTATTATTCTATTCTATTCTATTCTATTCTATTCTATTCTATTCTATTCTATTCTATTCTATTCTGCACTCTACTCAACTCTACTCCACTCCACTCCACTCTGCACTCTAGTACTCTAGAATAGAGTATTATTCTATTCTATTCTATTCTATTCTGCACTCTACTGTACTGTACTGTACTGTACTCCACTCCACTCTAGTACTCTAGAATAGAGTATTATTCTATTCTATTCTATTCTGCACTCTACTGTACTCAACTCTACTCCACTCCACTCCACTCCACTCTGCACTCTAGTACTCTAGAATAGAGTATTATTCTATTCTATTCTATTCTATTCATAAAAGCACATTGTAAAACCCAAAAGGCCTCTAAAGTGGCTGCTCTTCTAGAAAGACAGAGGCACTCCTTGATATTACATAAGTTATAACTAGCCAGTTACTTGAAGGGATGTTACTTTATGTCAGTCTTAAGTCTGTTGTATTGCAATGGAATTGTTTCCCACCCTCAAGCAGATTATTAAACGCAGTGAGGGTCTAGAAATGTGGGTCCCATCAGCCAAAAGCAGCCAAACAACCAGTCAGACCCAAGACCAGCCTGTGGATTAATATGTGGTTTCTGTTACCTCCAGAGATGTACAAGGAGGGAAAGTGAAGCAAGAGTGTCAGGACACGATATAATGCTACTAGTCATAGTTCATTTTGCTGAGTGACAAATCATGCAGGACCATTGCAGTAAAAAAAAGTACTATAAATAGTGTTATGCTGCTAAAGAAAGAAAGAAAAAGAAAAACTCAGTGTAAACTAGCTCAGAGATGCTTATGAGACTGGAGCAAACTTTCAGATATTTTAAAAAGCCAATTTAAACTGTATCCTACACTGCAATCATCAATCGGACTTAGCTTTATTTCATCTTTGTAGCTCCAAGAACAAAATACCTATATGTAAAAAAAGATCTCTGTCTCTCTCTGTCTTTGTCTCTCTGTCTCTCTGTCTCTCTGTCTCTCTGTCTCTCTCTCTCTCTCTCTCTCTCTCTCTCTCTCTCTCTGTGTGTGTTTGTGTCTCTCTCTCTCTTCTTACCTGTTTCTTCTTTTGAAAACATTCTGCCATTCTCTTGAAAAGACAAGAATCAAGTGATGTTTAATTTGTTTTAAATATATGGCAAAAAGTAAAAATTCTGCATATATATCCTGTTCAGGTAAGAATTCAAACAAACTGTTAAACTGGTATTTTAATAGCAATAGCAGTTAGACTTATATACCGCTTCATAGGGCTTTCAGCCCTCTCTAAGCGGTTTACAGAGTCAGCATATCGCCCCCACAGTCTGGGTCCTCATTTCAGCCACCTCGGAAGGATGGAAGGCTGAGTCAACCTTGAGCCGGTGAGATTTGAACCGCCGAACTGCAGTTAGCAGTCAGCTGAAGTGGCCTGCAGTACTGCACTCTAACCATTGTGCCACCTTGGCTCTTTAAGTCAGGGATTTTTTTTGGGGGGGGGGATAATTCTTCTTAAAAATGCATGTTGAGCTTCAAAGTCTACACATTTCCAGATGAGGTCTAAGAATTCAAGGATTTATCAAGGGAAGCCAACTACATGGATATTTAAAAGCCTATTCAAAGCAGAAGGCATAGGAGAATATTTTAAACAACCCACATTCACAATTTCTGGACAGATCCTGCAATGATCTGCAATGGAACTTTGTGTGGGAATGTTTTGCCAAGGCTTGTATATGTAAGTTTTGAAAATAAGCCAGAGACAAACATTTGGGAAAATAATCACCGATGTTTAATAATTTAGTGAGAAAAAAACCCTATTTTTACAAATCTGTTCAAATTTTTTTTTGAAAGAACTATAGAGCTGAATTAATAAAGCATTAATAATTTATAACAAGGCCAATACAGCTTAAATGATCAGGGAGTACAGAAATGTTTAAGGATTCATTTAAAATTGCCAAAATCGGCCTACCTCAACACTTGTTTCACCCAGAGCCAATTAATATTAGATAACGCTTATCTAAGTGATTTAATTCCATGTTATTATTTTGATCACTTATATTAAAAAGAATAGCTCCCTCCCCCCGCCCGTCCGCACATCATCAAGATAAAGAGCGAGAGGAGGAATTCTGGGAGTTGAAGTCCACAAGTCTTAAAGCTGTCAAGTTTGAACACCCCTGGGGTTTTTTTTTCTAAAGGGTTAGGGGTGCAAAGGTCTTGTAACTTGACAGCTTTAAGACTTGCGTGCTTCAAATGCCAGAGTTTCTGAGCCAACATTTTGGTTGCTAAGTAAGAGCGTTGTTAAGTGAGTTTCACCACATTTTACAAGTTGGCCATGCCCACACAGTCACATGGCCAGCAAGCCACTCCCACAAAGCAGGCCACACCTACAGAAGAGGTTCTAAAAAAAATTGAAACCCACCACTGGAAAAACCCCAGAGCATCTTGGCACATGGACCACTTAAAAGTTCTTCCATTTGTCTGACAGATAATAATGACTGAAAATCCAAAGTTTATCCCAGAATATTTGCTGAACTACAATCTTTGTGCCACAGAGTAAATGGAAGCTGACACAAGGTTGTGTTATAAAAGACTACCTTAAATAATTCCTTTAAAAACAAAAGAAGGATCTCATGTTTCTATCACCCTAAAAAAAAGGACCAGGAAATAATTCCCCTTGAGACTTCTGGCTTCTGCCTGCAATAAAGTTTTATCTTTTCTAATTCCCATCAAGATCAATAAATGTTAGCTATATTTCTGGCCTTGCAAAGACGGGTGGGGGCTTTAAGAAATCAACACTTTGAAGGTAGATTAAAATGCACATTTTGGATCTGCTCCCTCCATTCCTGTGTTGATAGAGTAGATGTAGAAAATCATAACTGCACTCCGTTTAATGAGCTACAATACTCTGCACAATTGGAAACTGAACTATCAATTATGTGAAATGTTGTCACCACATTCAACTGAACAGTTTTCCTGCAGACCATCTCTGTCATCTCAAGAGAAGTTAGGGATAGAAGAACCAGAGCTCCCAATCATTTCTGTATAGTAATGATCCACTGGATCCTAATATTTCTGCGAACATGGAACAGAACTTCCCAATGTTTGTTGTACAAATTTGCAACAACAGTGGATAACAGATCTTGGAACACTAAAAACACAATCCAGTATGTGTATATAACTTCATAGGTTGTTTTTTTTTTGCCCAAAGTAAATATCTTGTGCTGTGTGTGTGTTTGTGTGTGTGTGTGTGTGTGTTTTAAGAGAAAACTGTAAAGAAGAACTCTCTTCAGATAGACAAGATTTTCTCTTCAAATTTAGAGAAGCCAGCATGAGGATTTGGGGAATCTGTAGAGGTTCAAGAGCTGTAGAAACCCATAAAGCCAGTGGCAGATATAATATATCCAACTGGGATGGGCCTTATTAGTATTTGAATGGGAGACCTCTAGAGAGCATCAGGATGCTAGTTTAGATTAGATAGTGAAAACTACGTGAAGGTACCCATGAGGCCACCAAGAAATGAACCAAAGAAGGTTTTTTTCTTTCATATATGCCATCAAACTATGTAAGCCAATGGGTATATGTATATATATACGTATACGTATATGTATACATATGTATATATGTATGTATGTATCAGGGGTGGGTTTCTCGCCCCGTTCCAACCGGTTCAGTTGGAACGGGGCCGGCGGCGTCCTCGTGCACGCGCGCGGTGCACGCATGCGTACTAGCGTCTGCGCGACGCTCCAGCTGCTCCTGGACGATCGCGCAGGCGCTGTATGCGTCCTGCGCATGCGTGGAAGCGCAGAACTCGCCAAAACCGGGTAAGGACCGCGGGCGGGCGGGCGGGCGCGCCCTTCGCCGTTCCCGGAAGTTACTTACTTCCGGGTTCAGCGACCAACCGGTTCGCAGGGACCGCCGCGAACCGGTTGAAACCCACCCCTGGTATGTATGTAATCTAATGAAACAATGCAAACATTAGTCTAATTTGATTTGAAGGACAGTTAAACTCTCTCTTACTGCATTACTCTGGAGGGAGGAAAAAAAAACCAAATCCAGATTATTCCCAAACTACATGCTTGGCTTTACATGTTTAGTTACTAAAATAATACTAATAACTTTTGGCTCGAAGAGCTAACGAAACTATTAGTCCCCAGTCTTTTCCCAAGGAATATGGAATCTGGATCTTTTGATTATTTAGCTGAACAAGTACAAATATAAGCAAAGGCTGTTCTGTGATTCAGCGCATTTCACCTGCTGTCTTAACAACAAAAACAGTGACCAGATTCAGGAACCCTAAAAGCAGCAGCTGACAGGCAAATACAGCAATGAAACTAGCAGTTGAACAACAAGGACTGTAATCATAAAATGCATTAAGTGAGAAGGGAGGTAGCCTTTCTAATACTTCCAGAACTATTTTAGCTCTGTTTGCAATGTTAAACTGAAAAACAAATGATGTCTTTTCTTCCTTCCAGGTGCATTTAAAGGCAGGCCTAAATGAAAGCACAGTATATAAATATGTAGCTCTTTAAAAATAATTCTTCACCGGAAAAGTACCTTTTCGTTGTTTTATACAGGGATCATTTTCAGCACTGTGCTGAAATGGACAGCGCCCGCCTCTCCTAACTCTGTTCCTGCCTTTCTCTTTCTCTTATGGGCTCTGCTCAAAAGCCAGAGCCAAAATGGCACGCCCCCCACATACAGGAGACCAATCATCCTGTATGAATGATTTCCAGATTTGCAGAAATATATATCTTCAGGGTGGGAAAACACTTAAAAGGAAGAAAATCCCCAAACCATCTCAGAGAAGGCGGAATGGCCAGACAATACTACTGAAGTGGCAATTGGAGAAAAGAAATTGGGAAGGAGATGAAAGGGAACATCTTGGAGGCGGGTGTAGCAAACTGTTTGAAAATCAACAGGACGCTCCACACTGCAACATTTCATTATACACCTTATTGGCATGTAAAGAATTGTCCAATTGACTTTCCAGTTGAGAAACTATAAAGAGCAGTGCATTACCCAAAGGCAAAACTCAGTGATACTTACTTAAAATGCCATTTTATTCTACAAGTATCTTCGTAGTATCATAATTTTTAAAAAAACCTGTAGTTTTAGCATCAAGTAACATTTTGTATTTTAAAAAATGCAAATAGCCTGTGTAAATATTAATGACAATAGCAGGATTATTCTTGTGGATTATGAGTAAAAATAACTTCTACCACCATCCAATTCAATATATATATACTTTTCTAGATCCAAAGGATACACACTACACCCCTTCTATTTATAGTTAGTCTTAATAAAATCACTATCTTCATCCAGGCTAGGCACCCTTGCTTTGCATTTTATGACCACTACAAGCATATTTCTTAAAATTGTTTCCACATTAACATAAACATTGCTTAGCAACCAATTGATACCATATTTTTAAACTCCAGGCATCAAATGATTCTATGATTCTATGAAATGCAAGATGGTTTAATGAAAACAACCTCTAGTTTTCTATTGATAATTTTTACCTCTGTGAATACAGGTTCTTCCAAATGAGACCAATGACAGAACCTAACATTTAGAAGAAAAAACGTATGCCATGTATGTATGTATGTATGTATGTATGTATGTATGTATGTATGTATATGTATATGTACTGTATATGTACTGTATATGTACTGTATATGCATCTGTATCTGTGTGTGTGTGTGTATGTGTATGTGTATGTGTATGTGTATGTGTATGTGTATGTGTATGTGTATATGTATATGTATATGTATATGTATATGTATATGTATATGTATATGTATATGTATATGTATATGTTAAACTGAAATGTTGATTACTCTTTGGTTAAAATTAAATCCACTTGCAAGAATCCATTGAGTTTCATGTAGAATGGTAGAATTTATTTTTTATTTGTTATAAAGTAAGGCAATGGTGGAAGATGATTTTTCTTCAACTAATACTTTTATGACAAAATTGTTTACCATGCACTCAGCAATTTTGAAACCATGCAATTTCTCCTTTTCAGTGACACATCTTATGCCTATCCCGTCATGCTATACAATATCTTTCATCCTCTGACTTTTTTTGTCATCAGTATATGTCCTCAATAATCCAAAATATTCTTTTTGAATTCCTGGGCTATTAAAGTAAACCAGTGACAATAAGTAAGCCAATATGACAAGACCAATGTTGTCCAGAACATGATCTGATCAAATGAATATGCAGAGTTGTTCCTATTTCACATCTTATTTGATACAAAATGTGAGTGAGGTCATGAAGATGCAGCAGAAGCACACACCAAGTTTCAATAGAAGCCACTATAAAACCATTGGCTCTGGTTCAAACAATGTTTTAAGGAGTTGAGAAACATCATTCCATCAGATAGATATGCTGAGATATCAGTATCCATACATTTAATTAACGGAAATCATTGGGTTTTGCTAAACAGTTGTTATGGAATGCTGGGTTTCTGTAGCTTCTTTATCAAGAAAGATGTGTATCTAACATTTTCAAAAAGCAAACTGGAGTTCAATATGGAAATACGGATTTCTCTTTCTCTAATCACCCTTCAGAACTGGGAAAAACAGGTGACAGGAGAGGGTAATTAGGACTGAAAACTACAGTATTAAAGGACAAATGGAGGGAACCCAGGAAGGCATAGCTTGGGATGCAAGTATTAAGGGGAAAATCTTTCCCTTGAAAGGACCAGATTCATCCAGGACTAAATTGTGAGCGAGATAATCAGGTCTGGACTAAAGTGTATCACAAAGATCCAGAGACAGGGTCACATTTCAGACAAAAGTCTTGGATAGGTTTCCGGTATGGAAGGAAAAGTCGATGTGCATTAAAGAGAAAGAAAAATATAAAGACTACAAATAGAAATTGGTAATGAAATCAGTGAGCTAAATTAATGTGGGCCAGAGGAATATAAAGAAATAAGGAATGGCTGGAGAATGAGTTGGGGGTGGAGGAGAGCATGACCACTGGCCCAAAGTGGAGTCAAATCTCATGGCTCTGCTCCGGTATCTTTAATGTGAACTTTAAAAGGACAGAGGTAAAACTTCATGTTTCATATCTTCTTCTGACATTAACGGTACGCCTTCAGCATAGGATAACCATGAGCAATTGTACAAACCACTGCATGAATAATTAGTAACCATTTGAAATACCATACTGTGGTGGTAAGACCAGATTAGGAAAACCAAAGGAGAAAGTAAGGGGTTCTTCACCAGGAAGGTTGACCGGGAGAAAGTGGAAAGCAGGAAGAGAAGGGAAAATAGCCCTTCTCGGCTGGAGAACCTTCAGATGTGAGGGATCACGCTCAACCCCTTCCCCCCTAGATGATAGGGGTCACAAACCAGTCTTCTGACTTCAGATGGGAAGTTTGAGTTGGAAAATGCAAGCAGGACTAAAAGGAAAGCTAACAGGTTGTGAGCAGGAAGGGGAATGCAGACCTTGGAAGACCTGAAGGAGGAAATAGGGCCCCCTGAGGGAGAAGGTGAAATTTGAGGGTGTGAGAAAGTGTGTCAGCTGAAGGAAGGAGGGGTGGGTGTGTCGGGGAGCATTCAGAGTGGGCTACTAGAGGAGAGAAGCTGAAAGCGTGGATCCTGCCAGGTATAGCTGGCATGGGCACCAGTGCGGGATTCTTCACCCTATGAAGTTTGAGATCACTTCCACCAGCCTCCAGATCCTGGCAGGAAATGTCACACTTTCACTCAAGCACTTCTCAGGCTCCTTCCCATTGGGTGTGTGTGTGTATGTGTCCCCGCGCGCGTGTGCTTTGTACTACGCCCGCATCTAGATGAGGAAGAGGAGGAGGAGGAGAGAAAAAAAGCCAGCCGCGTGTGTGTGCGTGTGTCTATCTGTCTGTGTGTGACAGCCAGGACGTGTCAGGGAAGCACATTCCTGCAGCAAGAGCGCGTCTCCCCCCCCCACACCAACACACACACCGCACCCCCCCCTCCAACCCGGCAGACACAAAGAGGGCGGGGGAGTGCAGAAAAAGCCGCCGCTTTGGGCTGGAGGAGGGAAGGCGAAGGGCTTTGCGCTGGAGGCGGGGTAGGCGAGACTCACCTGCTCCGAGATTGAAGGAGATCCTGGCCTCGGCTAGGTAAGGCGTGTCACTCTTGGACCGAACTCTCCGGATGGGTCTCCTGTCTATGTCCTCTTCGGAAGAAGCCGCCATTAATGTGGGTACAGTGAGCAGGGTCGCCCGGCGAGCTGGTGTGCGGTAGAGGAAACAGCGAGAGGGGTGGGGGGTGGAAAAGAGGAGGAGGAGGAGGAGGACGCACACGCAAAGGAGGAGAAGAGGAAAGAGAGGAGCAGGGACACAGAGAGGGAGAGACACACCGGGAGGGAGGGAGGGAGGGAAGGGGGAAGAGAGAGAGAGAGAGAGAGAGATGGGGAGAGAAAAGGAAAACCCGTTAAGGATTTCTGGATTGGAGCTGAGCTGGAAACCCTGCCCTGTCACCTTCTGGCAGCCTTCAGCCAAGCGGGTGAGGCTCCACGTGGGACCCTACCCAATCTAACAAAGCCCTGGCCCTTTGCTTGAAAGCTGCAGATAAAACGCACCCCCCCCCCCTTGTGAATGGCTCATTCAAGTCCAGAGATTGGCCGACCAAGATTGAGAAGCTTGGTTGCTTCCTTGTACATTTGGATAGGGGGGGAGAAGTTGCAAGCAAAAAAATAAAAGCCAGCTGAGGAAACACGTGAGACCTTTTGACATGGCAATGCATCAGGTGGACCAACCTCTTTCTGTGCAGATCACACACACACACACACACACACACACACTCACTCTCTCTCTCTCTCTCTCTCTCTCTCTCTCTCTCACTCTCTCCCTCCCTCCCTCTCTCTTTCTCTCTGTCTCCATACACTGCACATTACACTGTAGGGATTCACCAATTGCCCTAAGGTGGAATGCAGGTTCTGGGTTCTGGGTTCTGGGAAAATGTGAAGCCAGTTATTGTAGCTGGCAAATTATGTTTTAGGGTTTAGGGTTTGGTCATTGTGGTGTTTTCAAAAATAGATGCCTTGGGGTGATGCAACATGAGCATTACCTCTTTTTTTTAAAAAAAAAAAAAATGAATTCAAGAATGAGGGCTTGGAATTCTAATTCTTGGAGTTTCCATCAGCAACTTCAACAAAGTTTTTGGAGATTCCAAACACACTCGGAGGTCTACAGCTGGGAAGGTCGTAAACCACTTATGTGAATTTCAGCTCCCAGGATTCACAGCAATGTCCAATGTCTGGTTGCAAAGCTCTGGGAGTTCAGAGGAGCTTACAAGAAAAAACTGTTCTCTCTCCTTTTTTTTTTTTTTGCTAAATGATGAATAACTGTAAATATAATTAATTGATACAGCAAAGTAAACCCCTTTGTAGTAAAAATGTTGAAGCATTCCCAGAATTTGGACAAACAGCAAATATATATATATATATATATATATATATATATATATATATATATATATATATATATATATATATATATATATATATATATATATATATATATATATATATATATATAAGATTTTTACAACACCTGGTAAGCCCCAATTATGGGAGGAAGCTAACTGCTTCCATCATCTGTCAATCGGCTCGTCACAAGAGTCCATCACGACAGAAACCCAATATTTTTTACTGTTGCCTTTGTTATATTTGTGTTTTTTTTATTTGTGCTGATAAATAAATAAAGGGAGACTAGTATAGATCTATTTCAAGCTATTTAGCTCTCATCAGCTAGCCATACCCTTACTGGGATTTGAACCTGGGCTATATTGCATACTAGGCAGACTTCTTAGCCATTAGGCCACAGACTCTTATCCGTTATCAGCGAAGTAAAAATCTAATAGATACCTTTCACCCTGGCTTCGCTGATAACGGATAAGAGCCTGTGGCCTAATGGCTAAGAAGTCTGCCTAGTATGCAATATAGCCCAGGTTCAAATCCCAGTAAGGGTATGGCTAGCTGATGAGAGCTAAATAGCTTGAAATAGATCTATACTAGTCTCCCTTTATTTATTTATCAGCACAAATAAAAAAAACACAAATATATATTTTAAAAAGGTTGAGTAGATTAATAGTTTGTCTATATAAACTACATTTAAGGAATCACTTTGTAGCCCTCGGTACCTTTCAGGAAGGGACACCATACAAATTAAATAAATACTTTTATGGGGCTTTAGTGGGAGGCAGTACATTAATTGCCTTATGTGAGAAACTGTTCTAAGAAACTATTTCAGTAACTATATTAATACTGGATAGATCTTTCTAGTGGAATTAGAGAATCATAAACTCTACAGGGTAGAAAAGGGCTTGGAGATAATGGGCTCTAATCCCCTGGAATCCAATCTTAAGCACCCCAACATATGCCCAAATCCCAAAGTCTACTCAAACACCTTCAGCAATGGGAAATCCATTGCTTCCTGAAGGAGTTTGTTCCATTTTTGAACATCTCTTACCATGAGCCAATGTCTCCTGCTGTAAAGAATCTGGGAGATGATTTTGAGGGAACTAGGCAAGAACTACAATAAGGTAAAGGTAAAGGTTCCCCTCGCACATGTGTGCTAGTTGCTCCTGACTCTAGGGGGCGGTGCTCATCTCCGTTTGAAAGCCAGAGAGCCAGTGCTGTCCGAAGATGTCTCCATGGTCATGTGGCCGGCATGACTAAACGCAGAAAGTGCACAGAACGCTGTTACCTTCCCACCAAAGGTGGTTCCTATTTTTCTACTTGCATTTTTACGTGCTTTCCAACTGCTAGGTTGGCAGAAGCTGGGACAAGTAACGGGAGTTCACTCCGTTATGCGGTGCTAGGGATTCGAACCGCCGAACTGCCGACCTTTCTGATCAACAAGCTCAGTGTCTTAGCCACTGAGCCACTGTGTCCCTTTTAAGAACTACAATATTACCTAAGCAAAGAAGGCCGAAACATCCCTTCAGTCCTGGGAAAAGAAGATAGTGTTCAAGGGAGAGGCAGGCAGGCTCCCCTGATTCCCTGAGGTATAAGAGGGAGGGGATGTAAAATGCAATCAGGCTGGCAAGATTTTGTATTAATTGTATTCTCAATAAGTAAAGCTCTCAGCTTCCTTTGAAGTTGGTCTCCTCATTGGAGGCCAATGTGGCACAGTGGTTAAATGCAGCACTGCAGGCTACTTCAGCTGACTGCAGTTCAGTAGTTCAGCTGTTCAAATCTCACCGGCTCAAGGTTGACTCAGCCTTCCATCCTTCCGAGGTGGGTGAAATGAGGACCCGGATTGTGGTTGGGGGCAATATGCTGACTCTGTAAACCGCTTAGAGAGGGCTGAAAGCCCTATGAAGCGGTATATAAGTCTAACTATTGCTACTATTGCTATTGGACCTACTTCATAGGACTCATACCTGGTGGCCATTAAAAATCTACATCCTGTGTTTAAAGATTCCCATTGCTTCTTGTTTTATCTTCTGGGCAATACTGATCAATTCTTCCCCATCTTCTTCTTCTTTCAGATTCTTGAAGGCTGGCTGTCATGTCTCTCCCACAATTTCCTTTCACCTGATCCAAACATTTATTTATTTATTCATTTCAGTTTATAGGCTGCCCATCTTATCCTTGTGCACTCTATGTACCCAGCCATTCCTCATACACTTTCTCCCTTTTGGCGGTGGTGGTATTATTATTATTATTATTATTATTATTATTATTATTATTATTATTATTATTGCGTGGTTAATCTTTGGTGAGATTCCCAGCCTTTGGGGCTGATTGGTAGCTCAACAGCTCAAATCCTAACCAAGGACCTAGGAACTGTTAAGGTAACGTCAGAGGATATAAGCTGTTCCAAGTAGGGTGGTTTTTTGTAGAATCAGAATGTTCAAGTCTGATAAATTTAAAATTTCCAAATAGCGAGGTAGCCCTTTAGATATTGCTCCAAGGGCTCCAATTACAATAGGGACAACACACGATTTTTCCCCCCACAGTCGCTCAACTTCAATTTGCAAGTCCCGGTACTTTGTGATTTTTTTCTTGCTGCTTATCTTCAATTCGTGCATCTCCAGGTATTGCAATTTCGATGAACCATACTTTTTTCTTCTCAACTATTGTTATGTCAGGTGTGTTGTGGGCCAAGTGCCTGTCTGTCTGAATTCTGAAGTCCCACAAGATCTTGACTTTCTCATTCTCTAAAACTTTCTGAACCTGATGTTCCCAGTGGTTTTTGCTGTACTCAAATCCAAACTTTTGGCACAATTTCCAGTGAATGGTCTTAGCAACGCGGTCATGGCGTTGTAGGTAGTTTGTGAAATTTTGCTGCACCCACTGATCAAGTTGTCGACTGTCTCGTCTTTCTCATTACAGAGGCGACATTTGCTGTTGGTGGTAACACGTTGAATTTTTGCCTTCATGCAGTTTGTGGCTAAGGCTTGTTCTTGAGCTGCCAAAATAAAGCCTTCTGTTTCTTTTTTCAGTGCTCCTGATCTTAACCAGTTCCAAGTTAGCTTTTGGTCAGCTTTGCCTTCAATACTTTTCAAGTATTGGCTATGCATAGCTTTGTTTTTCCAATTTTCAGCTCGCTTCTCAATTACATCTTTCGTATATTCAGCTTTTGACTTAGTTGTCTTTAAAAGGCCTCTTTTATTTACTTCCTTAATCATTGGTTCTTCACTTTTCTGGATGTAATCATTCAAGCTGTGTTTTTCTTCTTCCACAGTCTATTTTACTTGTAGGAGTCCTCGACCACCCTCTGCTCTTCGAGGACTCCTACAAGTAAAACAGGCTGTGGAAGAAGAAAAACACAGCTTGAATGATTACATCCAGAAAAGTGAAGAACCAATGATTAAGGAAGTAATTAAGGAAGTATTATTATTATTATTATTATTATTATTATTATTATTATTATTAAAATTTATGGGCTGTCCATTCCTTTATCATGTAGTTGTTCCTCTTTGGTCCTATTCCAATCTTGATGATTATTTTTCTCAAATGTGATGCCCAGGATTGGACACAATAGTGAAAGTGCCTTCTGACCAATGCAGAATAGAGAGGAACAATAAGAACTACAGTACATATTTTCACATTTCAGATTCTGATATTACCTTTTTGCAAGAGCCCAAATAACATATTTGAGTTTGAGTTGAGTTTGAGTTTCATTTTATTTATATGCCGTCCTATTCCCTACGGGACTCAGGGGGGCGCACAAACCCAAAGGAGGGGAAGGGAAAAACACAAAAACTACAAAAGTACAGAGCATTTTAAAAAAACAACCAACAGCCACACAATTCGAGAGGGGAAGGGAACTCATCAACCCCAGGCCTGCCGACACAGCCAGGTTTTAACGGCTTTACGGAAGGCTTGGAGAGAGGTGAGGGTCCGGATCTCCGCGGGGAGTTCGTTCCAAAGGGCCGGAGCTGCCACAGAGAAGGCCCTCCCCCGGGTAGTAGCCAGATGACATTGGCTGGTAGACGGAACCCGGAGGAGGCCTACTCTATGTGGTCTAATGGGTCTTTGGGAGGTAATTGGCAGCAGGCGGTCTCTCAAGTACCCAGATCCAATACCATGAAGGGCTTTATAAGTGACGACTAGCACCGATTCTTGTAGTAGTACATAAATAAAATTCCAATCTAATCGTGTTTTTGGCCCTCAATCTTTCCCTAGGACAAACATGCCAAAATGCCAGAATGATGAGGGAGACTTAGCACCAAAAGTATTGTCTTACCTGCAGTGGTGCCAAGAAGATGCACAATGGAACAGATAGCATGATCCATACTAAAGTCCTTATCTAAGGCCCAAGAAATGATTGTTTGATATGCGCATATGCAGTTGAGACTAATACTAGTCCACAACCGATTCTTGATGTCTTCCATTGAACAACCCTGATTAGGTTCAGAGACATTAAATGCATTTATTTGTTTTTGGTGCAGCAAGGCAGTGGAATGTAATGGATGTAGGCACTTGCAGACTCCAAAACCAATTTGCAAGAACAATACATTTCATCAAATAATGCCATGTGGGTATTTATCACGTGCATAAAGACATTGGGGCAGATGGTACTGTGAAAATTGGAAAACTATTACCATTCAACATAAGCAGCTGTTTTAATCAAACAACCACAAGGAAATGGATCTATTAGGCACTTAACATTTCAAAATGTAAATGTTTAGGTATTTTATAAATGTGTAATTATACATATATTTTAGAAGAATCCAAAAGGGGCAAAAGCATTGGATTGATGCAGAAGGCATTGAGAGCCGAGGTGGCGCAGTGGTTAGGGTGCAGTACTGCAGGCCACTTCAGCTGACTGCTAGTTCTGCAGCTCGGCGGTTCAAATCTAACCAGCTCAGGGTTGACTCAGCCTTCCATCCTTCCGAGGTGGGTAAAATGAGGACCCAGACTGTGGGGGCGATATGCTGACTCTGTAAACTGCTTAGAGAGGGCTGAAAGTCCTATGAAGCAATATATAAGTCTAACTGCTATTGCTATTGCTAAGGCCTGATACTCCAGTTTAACAGCCAAAGATTCAGTATCAATATTCAATGTTGCACCTTTGGGTAACAGCTAGAAATCCTGAGACCTGTATGAAAGGATGGAGAAAAGCACGTTGGAAGAGGTGCTTCAGAACAAGGCCTATTGTCAAAGACTCTGATTAGACATCAATTATTAATCCCTGGTCTCTACAGTTTTACTCAGCCATGGCAATCCTATGCCTAATCTTTTTCTCCCTCCCCCCCCACAATTTTTATCATACTTGATTTTTAGCATTTGTTTTGTTTGCTGATCATTCCCATTTACCTTTTCTCTTATGCTTGTTCTTGGGACCCAACCAGTGGTGGGATTCACCCAGTTCGTACCTATTCGGGAGAACCGGTTGTTAACTTTCTAAGCAATTCGGAGAACCGGTTGTTGGAAGAAATCTCCTTTTGTTTTTTTCCCACTTTACAGGGCTAATCCTGTAAGGAAGGCAGGAAGGAAACATTCTAGTGTTGTTTCTAGCCTAATCTTTATTGACCTGCTTACAGAAACTGCCTCTCCGGTTAACCCTTATTACATCGTAACAGCTAAGGTGAAGCGTCCATCAACGTGAGTGATGTTGAGTTGGCCATGCCCACCCAGTCACATGACCACCAAGCCCCACCTACCCTGCTGGACATTAGGGCAGAGAACCGGTTGTTAAATTATTTGAATCCCACCACTGGACCCAACTCTAGCTGAATAGCAAAATCATTGGGTGTATGTCCAAGATGTAGAACATAGAATAGTAGACTTGGATGAGACCTTGGAGATCTTTTAGTCCAACCCCCTGCTCAAGCAGGAGGCCCTATATCATTTCAGACAAATGTCCAATTTGTCCAATTTCCTTTTGAAAGCCTTCAGTGATGGAGCACCCACAGCTTCTGAAGGCAAGTTATTCCATTGGTTAATTGCTCTCACCATTAAGAAATTTCTCCTTAATTCTAAGTTGCTTCTCTTCTTGGTTAGTTTCCAAACATTGTTTATCGTCTTGCCTATTGATGCTTTGAAAAGTAGTTTGACTCCCCTTGTAGGAGCCCCTCAAATATTGGAACAGTGCTATCATGTCCCCCCTAGTTCTTCTTTTCATTAAACTAAACATACCCAATTCCTGTATGTAATTCTTGTCTATATTCCTCATCATCTCCAAAAAAAGTGAGATAAAATAGAATCTATATCAGTGTTTCTCAATGTTGGCAATTTCAAGACGCATGGAGTTAAACCTCCAGAATTCCCTAGACAGCCATGTTGGCTGGGGAATTCTGGGAATTGAAGTCCACATATCTTAATTTCCAAGGTTGAGAAACACTGATCTATATAATGAGATGTAATACATTCCATGTATTACAGGAGGTAATGATAAATCAGTTCAGTGTTGTTAATAAGCAAACTATGTGGGTATGTCTATTAGAAAATGAGTTGAGTTCAAAAGAATGTTTAACTTAAATTTTTTGAGGGATTAGAGCCCCGTTTTTCAACTAATTCTCCTACGTAGGTGGTTCCCTAGGATTTCATGTTTTTTCGGTGGCTTGCTTGTTTGTTTTATAATTGATTAATGGAAATTATACATAATGATTGAGGTAGCATACAAGTTTAATTTTATTACTATTACTGATTACCACTACTATTGATACTAATATTTTCTTTTATGAATTCATGATATTCTCTTAGAACATTCGAAGGGACACACTTCTTGGTTGTGTTAGTGATTTAAATTATTGTTTCTTGGCTGCCTGTCCTTTTAGTTTTCATAACGTTTGCTATTGCTATTATTTTTTATTTTTATTCTTTTTCACGCCCAGAGTAATTTATTGAGGTGGATAGATAGGAAAATAAATAAATAAATATTCTTTTATTTCCCCCTTGGTAAAAATTCTAGTCTTAATAAGGTTTTTACTTATTTTATGTCAAATTACATCTCTCCCAACAAGCCAGGAACCTTGACCTGTTTAGCTTCAGGAGAAATTTATAGTTGAAAGAAATCTCAAGACACCTGGCATTCCCCTCCCCACAAATGTGAGTAAATTTGCATTTATAAATGTATAATTTTCTCAGAACTTTGTAGGGAGGGGCAGAAGAGGGGGGGAAAACAATTTTTTTTTGAAGTGGATTTTAAATGAGTTACTTTCTGGAGAAATCTATATAAATTAATTTTAATTGGGATACCCATGATGTTAATTGAGGGTCTTTCTTTTAAAAAGATTATGTGACAGTCAGAGTGCTCATTAAATAATGATCTGGCACTATAATTTGTTGCCATTTTCTTTTCAGAGCTTGCTCGTCCCTTAGTGAAGCTTTCTGTAATAAACACAAATGACAGGGAATGGCTACCTTAAAGAACGCAGTTAGCTATAAGTCTACGGCGCTCTATTTCTCCTCAGGAGTTAATGAGATTTTCTTCTGAGGAGACTTTCATAGAATCGCGCCATAAATCATTTTTATGGGTAGGACCTTCTATAAAAATATTTTTAGGACCTTCTATAAAAATATTTTTTGTGACCAGTCTGAGGATTTGGAAGTCATAATATAATCCTTCCGATCTGATGCCCTCCAGGGATGTTAGGGATACAATATTGGCTAATACAGGTTGGATTTTACGAGAATTGTACCCAATATATCTTTAAGACCCTTGGTAAATTGGGAAATGACTTATTCAAAAAGCAGAAGAACATGAATAATTGATATCTATTGCAGTTTTCAACCAAATAGATCTTAAAATTTGCGAAAGTAATAGTAACCTCCTCAAATTTTAATGAGCGGTAATCTTCAGATTGAATTTGGTGTTGCTACTCATCTATCAATTAAAATAAAATTGGAATACCCAATCTGGGTCAGTCACCAGCACTAGAGATTTTGTCTTCTGAGCTTTCGAACTCGTGCTGGAGCCCATCCTCTGGGACCTTCTCACAGAGATTGGCTCCTGCAATACTATCCTGGGACACATATATTCGTCTTCCATTCATAAAATCAAATTTTACCTCTTGGTCAAATTTTGTTTGCTCACTTTTATTTGACTGGGAAAAAAAATCATATAACTGTTTTATGAAAGATGTGCAACCAGCTGAACATATCAAAAATAAAACACGAATGGCTGTTTTAATCTTTGGGACAGTGTTTTTCAAGCAGAATGTGTTTGTTGTGGTTGTTTCTAGCAATAGCAATAGCAATAGCAATAGCAATAGCAATAGCAGTTAGACTTATATACCGCTTCATAGGGCTTTCAGCCCTCTCTAAGCGGTTTACAGAGTCAGCATATTGCCCCCAACAACAATCCGGGTCCTCATTTTACCCACCTCGGAAGGATGGAAGGCTGAGTCAACCCTGAGCCGGTGAGATTTGAACAGCCGAACTGCAGTCAGCTGAAGTAGCCTGCAGTGCTGCATTTAACCACTGAGCCACCTCGGCTCTAAGTAAAAACAGAGACGGTTTCAGGCAGTGAAGAATTAGAACACTTAGGTGAATAAAGCATCTGAAAAGTAATGCATTCACAGACAGGTTATTCAATGAATAGCAGGGGAAGCTGACAAATGGGAGTTACCTCTGTAGTTATTGTGCACTCTTGGGCAAGTTATTTTATTTCTCAGCTCCCTCTATGAGAAAAGGAATAACCTATTTCAATTTTACTCCTGCAGATGATTTTCTTAAATTGGTCAATACATGACCAATGGATGGGGACCTGGTTCTTCCCAACCAGCCTTCCAGATGAGTAGGACTTCCATCATCCCCCCAGCCAGTCTGTTTCACACCAAATTTGTTCAGAGTGGGGAATGAATCCTAACTGAGATCTGCTTTGTTAAAGGGAAGGTGGAAGCCTGCACATACATATTTGATAGGAAGAAATTTAAAAGGCTAGAAAAAGCATGCATCTAAATAAAGGGCTCTGAAATAATAACAATGGTTTCTCTTAAATTGCTCCAGTGTTCTTTTAAAAAAGTATAATTTATCCTGATAATCACACCAAGTGGCAAAAATACTGTAAGAACAGTGCCCAGATTAAACAATGTTCTGTGGAAATGGTTTTGCAAAAGCATCTATTCCTTTTCCGCCCCGATATCTGCCAAAGATTGACACTTTTTTTCAGGTGCATTGGAGACAGTCTTGAGCCAGAGGTGGTATTCTGCTGATTCGGACTGGTTCGCCTGAAACGGTAGCAGAAATCATGGGTGGCCCTGCCCACTATGGCATCCCATTTAGGCCCCTTTTAAGTGAAAAGCACATGTACAGAAGGCTTAGTAAATGTACATGCATGCTCACATTAGCAATAGCAGTTAGACTTATATACCGCTTCATAGGGCTTTCAGCCCTCCCTAAGCGGTTTACAGAGTCAGCATATCGCCCCCACAGTCTGGGTCCTCATTTCACCCACCTCGGAAGGATGGAAGGCTGAGTCAACCTTGAGCCGGTGAGATTTGAACCGCCAAACTGCAGATAGCAGTCAGCTGAAGTGGCCTGCAGTACTGCACCCTAACCACTGTGCCACCTCGGCATTTGTGAACTGGTGGGGAAGGTAAGTAAATACCATTCCTGCCTTGAGCCACTCCGTTCCTTTAGTAAAAATACCAACAAAATTGTCTGATAATGTTATTTTACAAAAGGAGATTACAAAGGAAATTTTAGCACAATATGCTACTTTGTATGGCGTATACATAGGCAGATCCAGCATTACATCTTAGAAATCCACTTTCTATTCATATACAGTGACACTGAATTCTTACTTAACTCCATTTTTTTTGCGAGACAATTTTAGCCTGAATGGGAAAGGGATGTACTGGTTATATGTACAATGGTGCACTGTGCTTCATTTGATTTCAGAATGTACAGCTGAAAGAATCAAACATACCATCTGCCTGAAGGTTTTGAAAGTAGTGGTATCTTTTCTTAACATTGCATAATCCCAAAAATAAATGTGCTGCTTTAAAGAATTGCAGACAGATGGTTCGCCCAGGCCTTAGAATACCTTTTGGTCTTTAATCCAAAAACCTTCACAATATTAGGCAACAACTTTGAAGTTTAAAAAAAAAATGAAAACATTGCACAGGGCCCTATGCTGCTAGGACTGTGAACTATAATCTCAAATTAAAAATATCGTTGGATTAGAAATTACAAGGTATTTAGTAATTAGTGGAATTTTCCTATTGGCTTTCAATTATTGAATGAACTAAACTGATTCTGATATAATAGAGGTGTGGGATCAGTGGTGGGATTCAGCCAGTTCGCACCTATTCGGGAGAATCAGTTGGTAACTTTCTAAGCAGTCGGGAGAATCGGTTGTTGGAAGAAATCTCCTTTTGTTTTTTCCCACTTTACAAGGCTAATACTGTAAGGAAGGCAGGAAGGAAACATTCTGGTGTTGTTTCTAGCCTCATCTTTATTGCCCTGTTTACAGAAACTGCCTCTCCGGTTAACCCTTATGACATTGTAACAGCTAAGGCGAAGCGCCCATCGACCTGAGTGACCTTGAGTTGGCCACGCCCACCCAGTCACATGACCACCGAGCCCCACCTACCCAGATAGTCATTAGGGCAGAGAACTGGTTGTTAAATTATTTGAATCCCACCACTGTGTGAGATGAAAATCTATATGTAGGGAAATACCCCCTCTCCTCCATTTTTTTTAATATTGAGAAAATGCATTCTTTTATTCAGTTTAGTAGTCAGTTATTTTTGTAAAACAGGAACCACAATTAAGGGTACTCTAATGAGTTATTGAATCTGGTTGAAAATTCACACTGAAGAGGCAGTCCTTTTTCATTGCAGTGCCACCTGCTGGCAGAAAGTGAGAAAGATGAGGCAGTCCTACTATTGTGTGTGAGGGGGGGAGTCAGTGAAATCAGAAATGATTTTGTTTATTTTAAATCCAGTTACAATTAATGTTATTCAGTTAATACAGTCTAATAAGGAAAGAATAGGCATTTCAAATATAGCAACGATGACTTACTCTGGGGAATGTGGTTTTCCATTTTGGCAACAACACAACTTGCCTTGTATTAATAGTGCAATATATTATCCTGCTCATGTTTGCACAATTGATTCATAGCCTTATTTATCCCACTTTATTTTAAATCACGTGCATTTATTTAAACAGCAGAATGTTGTTACCTAAGCAGGTAAAATATAGAACACACCTTCAAACTACGATCTTTTAAAAGTACTGCTGTGTTTAGTACAACACAACAGCAAAAACCAACTTCCCCTACAAGAAATCTATTAGCATGGGGAAAAGAATGGGTCTTGTCTTAGTAGTTGTATTAATGATATAATTCTATAATATTGGAATTTTTTGGTTGAATATCTTAATCACAGTATTGAAGTATAGTCACTTCATGTTTTTTTTTTCTAAAAATGGGTTTCTTCAAAGTGATTTTAAATTGAATAGCAACTATGTGCATTTTTCAGGATAAAAATGTATGTGTAGAAGAACTTTTACTTGATAAGTGTTTTCTTTTAAAACCACATGCAGGAAGATACAAAGCGAAAAAAAGCAAGATACCCAAGCTGAAAAAGATAGTTTCACCTTAAAGTTATTTCATTACAAGCTGATTTTATTAAAAATGGATATCATTATACTAATATCTGTTAGATGAGCATAGATTAAATTGACAAATTATCCTACTCGACTCTCTGCTTCCGAAGCCTAAATATGTAAGAGGTAAAGGCCCTATTCAAATAATCACGGAATACAATAGTTGTAAGATTTTGAATTAAACATTAGAGTGATTTCAGAGAGTCCTTTAAACCCATGGAATAAGACACTTAGCCAATATCATGATCAGCTCAGTACTAAGGAACTATTTTGTTCTGGCTGGTTCTCCGTAATTTCTTGCCCAGATTGACGGACATCCTTAATGGATCACAATCTGAATATTATTACAGAGGGACAGTAAGGAAGCTAAGCATGGTTTCTCAAAAGTAAATTCTTCTGAATTAAGATCTATTCTTGTTCAGAGAATGGTGTAGATCTATGTTTTCCCCGCCTTGGCAACTTTAAGATGTGTAGACTTCAATTGTGGGAGTTCTGTGGAATTCTAGGAGTTGAAGTCCACACATCTTAAAGTTGTCAAGGATGAGAAACACTGGTGTAGATGAAAGATTTTAGAAGATCTATATCCTTTCCGCCTCCTACAGTTCCAGTCCTAAACTGCATATTTAGTATAATGCATAACTCGGCCCTTTCCTCTAGGATTAGTTATCAACTTCGAAGGATGGGTCCAATATTAAGATAACCCCAAAAGAAAAGACATTCTTGAGGCAAACCGTATCTCTTCCAACTTTCCACAGTTTCATTACATTTCTTCTTTTCTACCAATTGTGCAAGAGGATGGCTGGGAAGACTTTATACTATGTAAAGTGAATTCCCTTTCAATAAAAATCGCAAGTCCCAAATTATCAATTTAAATGGCGTTGCTTGGTTACACAGCTCCTTAACTAATTCTTTAAATCCTGATATTTCTCCATTTCCAAAGTTTTTGCCCAAAAGTCAAATTGTTATGTTGTGGTGGCTGGTGATGGGTTGAGATAAATAAATGATTTAACATCACTAGAATTTACTTTCTGCGAATCTTGGTAGCGTCTGGACATTAAATATTATACCTCCATCAAATAAATATTATATCTCCATCAATATGCTTTTGGAGGTTCTCTTAGATATTTTCCTTAAGCACATTCTACTGCCTCCATTCTCCTGATATGTCGCTTTGTCCTTTCACCTTGTGACTCTCAATATTTGAGTTTATCTATTAGGATTAAATATTTCCCACTAGACCTTAGTTGTAAAGGTATAGATGACCGAACAAGTCATAACACTGGAAGACTCAGGATTGCATATCCCATTTTTGAAGGTTAAAAGGAGCCTATGCATGCATTGGGCAATAGCCACATTTTTAATAAATGTGAGGCATGTATACTTGTTCATTCTTAAACATAGGTCTATTTCATGTACAATTCAGATAGTCCTTGACTTAAAACAGCTCATTCAGTGACCGAAGTTACAATGGCACTGAAGAAAGTGACTTATGACCATTTTTCACATGTCTGTTGCAGCATTCCCATGGTCACATGACCAAAATTCAGACACTTGGCAAATGACTCATATTTATGACTATTGAAGTGTCCTGGGGTTATGTGATCCCCTTTTGTGACCTTCTGACAAGCAAATTCTACGGGGAAACCAGGTTCACTTAACAACCATGTAACTGACTTAACAACTGCAGTGATTCACGATGGCAAGAAAGGTTGCAAAATGGAACAAAATTCACTTAAATGTCTTGCTTAGCAACATAAATTTTGGGCTCAGTTGTGGTTGAAAGTCAAGGACTACCTAATTTTTGCCTTCATACCATACCATATTTGTTATATTCCTTATATAACAAATATGGTGTGGTATGAAGGCAAAAAGTATATACGAACATATATATTGTATTTGAGCTGATAAATAAAGGGAGATTAGTATAGATCTATTTCAAGCTATTTAGCTTTCATCAGCTAGCCATACCCTTACTGGGATTTGAACCTGTGCTGTATTACATATTAAGCAGTTGTGTTAACCACTAAGCCACAAGGTTCTTCTCCCTGGCTCAGCTGATAAAGGAGGAGAACCTTGTGGCTTAGTGGTTAACACAACTGCTTAATATGTAATACAGCACAGGTTCAAATCCCAGTAAGGGTATGGCTAGCTGATGAGAGCTAAATAGCTTGAAATAGATCTATACTAGTCTCCCTTTATTTATTTATCAGTTCATATACAATACAAATGTAACAAAGGCAACAGTAAAAATATTGGCTTTCTGCCTGGATAGTCTCTTGTGATGAGCCGATAGACAGAGAAAGGAAGCAGTATGCCTCCTCCCATATTTGGGCATACCAGGGGTTGTGCCACTAAATACGAACATATATATGATTATATATGATTATACTAGCTGTCATGTCTAATATTCTCCACTATTTTGTCTGCTATTAATCTTTAAAAATTGTCTGGAAGAGCCAATCTCGAGAAGAATGAATGATTGTGGTATATTGGTTCACTTTAGTGATAACAGCAAAGGCATAATTTCTGACTCTATGAGAGAACAAATGCTAAACCCCTTCTGCATTTTGCTAAGAAAATCACACGGATAAATAAAATGGCAATTTGCCAATAAAATGGCAAATAAAATTGGCAAGATGGACAGCATACACATTTGATAAACAAACTGACAAATAAATAAAAATGCTGGAAAAAGTGAAAGGAAAGAGGAGAAGATGATGTTTGGGAACATGGCAGATGGAGTTAATTACGGGAACAGTGAAGACACTATTGAGATACCTAAAGCATCATGTTGAGGACTTATCATCCTAGAGTAAGTCCATCTATTTAATTACTAAGATTCAGTATCAAGCTGACAGCATGGGATGGGATGGGATGGGATGGGATGGGATGGGATGGAATGGAATGGACTGGACTAGAATAGAATAGAATAGAATAGAATAGAATAGAATAGAATAGAATAGAATAGAATAGAATAATAGAATATTGTTTGTTTGTTTGTTTGTTTGTTTGTTTGTTTGTTTGTTTGTTTGTTAAATTTCTAGGCCGCCCAATCCCGGAGGACTCCGGGCGGCTTACAAAAAAGAAAAAAGAAAAGCAAAATAAAATAAGAATTTAAAAATCCCCAACACGCATACATTTCTAATGGGAGCTGGACCTCAACAATAAGGTCAACAGCCCCAGGCCTGCCGGAATAGCCAGGTTTTAACAGCTTTTCTGAAGGCCATGAGGGTGGGTAAGGTCCGGACCTCTGGGGGTAACTGGTTCCACAGGGTCGGAGCAGCCACAGAGAAGGCTCTCCTCCGGGGACCCGCCAGCTGACATTGTCCGGCTGATGGCATCCGAAGGAGGCCCACCCTGTGGGATCTCACCGGCCGTTGGGAGGTGTGTGGCAGTAGGCGGTCTCGCAGAGACGATGGTTAGTCATGCACTTAAACTTTAGGTATTAATTAAACTTTGAAAGTACATTATTATACATTGGCTTCAATCTGGGCCAGGAAAAGTCTATCAATGTTTGTCTTTTTTTTAAATTTTTAGTGCTGGCCTTTTGCCACCACTATCTTGTTTCATTTACTATTTGAAAGAAAAGCACCCATCATTCTGTTTGAAGAAGACAGCTGAAGAAGACAGTCTTCACAATCTCTACCCATCTGTTTTGCATAACACATTTCCACATTTTTTTGGGGGGGGGATTAATTCCTTTATACAGTTCTACACATCAAGCTGCTTTGATGTTTTCAGTTCTCTGCTCATTCTGGGGAAAGGAGCTTTAATTATCCCTGGCGCCTTTTCCACCAGAGGGCCACCATGTCTTCTCTTTATGTTGAGCAACGCATAAATATCCATCTCAAAACAATACCTTGAGCTCCTTGACTGTAAAAGAGGCGGTAAGCAGCGTCGACATCCAGCAGATAATCCATCTTGAAAGGACTATCCATCTTGGAGGATTTTGCGGTCAGTTATTCAGCTGCCCAAATTGATACAGCCAGTGTCCTGAAAAAGGGAGAAGTATCTTTGAATATAAAATCCCCGCAATATTTAAAGTAACTTAATTTAATGAACAAATATGCAACGTTTATGTTAACCTAGCATAGTCATTGAGGCATTTTGTACCTTTCACCCCAATATTTATCGCTACAAAACACACACGTATACGGTATATATACCTTCATGTATCATTAAGGTTTTTAGATTTTAGGCATTTCTGTATATAAAACACCTCTTCTAAAACACCTCTTGCTATCTACTTTCCTCTTTAAAAGTATTGATGGTGACTATATTATGTTTACTGCATTAAAATTCATTAAAATTCATTCATTAAAATGCATTAAAATAGATATCTATTAGCAAAGAAATGTTAATAATTACAACGAGGTGAAAAAAAAATATGGAAGTTCCAAGAGGATTAGATGTTCTTTTTTTTTGCTTGAAATGAGTCAGTCGATTTTAATTTCTTAAGGATTTCACGAGGGAGGTTTAAAATGACTTCACACTGACAGCTTTTAAATGCTAGAGACAGTTTTAGCAATAGCAATAGCAATAGCAGTTAGACTTATATACCGCTTCATAGGGCTTTCAGCCCTCTCTAAGCGGTTTACAGAGTCAGCATATTGCCCCCCAACAACAATCCGGGTCCTCATTTCACCCACCTCGGAAGGATGGAAGGCTGAGTCAACCCTGAGCCGATGAGATTAGAACAGCCGAACTGCAGAACTGCAGTCAGTTAGCCTTACCACATTGTCAGAGGTTTTTGGTAAAAGTTGAGTTCTGAGGTGTAGTATTTTTCTTGACACACATACAGATACGCACACAGTATTTTCTTTAAAACAGCAATCCTGGATCTCTCTTACCTTACACTGGTTTGTAAGTTTTCTTCCTCTGCAAAATAGTTACCGTGTGTGTTTAGGTCCAGCATTGGCCGAACAGTTATGACATAGACATTGCAGTCTTCTCTTTTAAAAATGCTGGCTTTGAAAGAGATGGTTTCCTTTTTTTTAGCATTTCTAAAGATCTTTTAAAAGTGTATATCTCAAAAGAAAAACACCCCAACTTTATTAACCTAATTTAGCACTGTAATTTCAATAGTTAGCATTAGCTGATTTTATTAATTCCATGCCTATGGAATCAGCCAACCTCTGCAATTCTTCAATATACAGAGGTTTCCGCTAGTATCTATTAACGCCCCAAAATATAATTACTAACAAAAATGTGCGTGTGTATGTGCACACATGCATACAGACATATATGGACACATACCAAAAACCGCCTCCAGTTATAACAATCCAGTGCTTTCCAGTCCAGAGTCTTTTGATCTGGTTAAATATTCCCCAGTGCAAGCAAATAATTTTGATTATTTGATTGGAACGCAGATGAATAATGTATAACATTGACCGGATTTCTGTTATCTGATAGCAAAAACAGCAGGGAAGGACTGTTACCAGGCAACAGAAGGTGACACTACCCTCAAGATGATCACAAACACCCCCCCCCCAGCTCCATCTACTAAACAAAACTTTCTCAACAACAGCATATCTGTGTATGTGGTATGCGTGAATGTGGGTCTGTGAATGAGAATATTTGTATGAATATACAAGAGTTTGTTCCACTCTCCTCCATTCTTTGGTTCTGTCATTGTTTCACACCAAATTGCTAGGAATACACAAAGACAATTATTAACTTATATCAAGGTTTCCTGCCGAGTCATTCACTCGTCTATCCCTCGTCCCCGTCCCCGTCCCCCACCCATTTTGATGATTGACCAAAAGAGTAATGAGGCTATAAAGTTACATTATGGTAACATGCAAGGCAATAAAATGCTTCAGTGACCAGATCCAGCTCTTATCAAGAACTATCAACCTAGCAGTTTGAGGCTGGCATCTCCTCTCCTTCAATCATGCCATAAAGGAAGGTGCATTATAAACGTTTCAGCATGAAAAGTGAGCACGAAGGTTAAGTCCCTTAGTTTGCCAAAAAACGCCCATTCAGAATGGGAAAGAAGGACAACGAAGAACTGCCACCATAGATTTACCAGAGGGAAAACAAAACAAAAAAATGCATGTCATAAAACTACCCTCCCCCACCTCCCTCCAGGCATTCAAAAAATACGGAACAGGAGCAAACGAAAGATATTTTGTTTTAAAGAAAGCAAAACTCTTGTTTCTGGGAGTGGGGAATGTACAGTACTCACCAATATCACGTCCCTTGCTGAATCGTCCTATACACGCTGAGTGAAGCTGAGCAGTTGGTCTGTATGTTGTAGGATTCTTTTAATCCTCTCTCAATTCCAGCTTCTAAACCTGCTACCTAGGATGGTGAATTTAGTCTTCCTTTTGCCCACAAATGAGGAGAGCCCCTGTTTTCAGTATATGTTTGTCTGCTAATTAAAAGAAATTTAAGGGGTGGTGAGGACAGGAAGAGAAGCTTTATATCACTGGCTCATCTATTTCTTTCCTGTTATCCTTTTCCATTTTATTTGCAGTTTTTTAAAATAAATAAATCATCCCGTCTGTCTTCTCCACCGCTCCTGATAAAGGTATGGAGTATTTGTTAATCAGGATGAAATATGCCGGGTGATTTCAAGCAACGCAACTCATCTTCTGAGCCAAGAAACAGTGTGAGCAATTATAAATGGCATTTTCTAAAATGAAATGCAGAGTCTCCCTCCCTCCCTCCCTCTCTCTCTCTTTCTCTCTCTCTCTTTCTCTCCCCGCTCCAACCTCTCTCTCTCAAGCAGAACCTGCTTTTTCCTCCTCCCTTTGGAAACGCATGGCAACAATTGCTCATGAAAAGCCACAAGTGTATGTCTGATTGTGTGTGTGTGCGCGCGTATGTGTGCGTACCCGAGTAGAACTATTCTGATTATCCCAATTTGCACCAGCAACAAAACCTTTCGCAGATGAGTTGAAATGACTACGTAAAAGTTAAAACTCTTTCCCCATCCCTCCCCTTGGCTTCCCCTAGCAACTCACAGCATGCCAGTTTTCAGGGCCTTTCTCCTGCCACAAACACACCACTCTTCCTGCTCTTAGATTTATTTGTTTCATTTATTTGATTGCTCAAACCTGTACAAGATAACAAAGGAAATGAGTACAAATAAATGGGACATTAGAGCAGGGAAGTTAAACACGCTGGTGAGCACATGCACGCCCCCCTGACGGGACCTCTTAAGAATGGGGTGAGGAATGGGGTAGGCAGTTTAAGGTTGAAGCTGTGAGAGGTAGAGGGTATAACAATGGAATCAGGTAGAGCATTCCATGCGTTGCTGAAGTCGTATTTTCTGCAATCGAGTTTGGAGTGGTTTACCTTGAGTTTGTATCTATTGTTTGCTCACGCATTATTGAGGTTGAAGCTGAAGTAGTCATTGACAGGCAAGATGTTGTAGCAGACAATTTTGTGTACTACGCTTAGGTCAAACCGTAGGCAGCGTAGTTCCGGGTTATCCAAGCCCAAAATTTCGAGCCTGGTGGCATAAGTGATTCTGTTGTGAGCAGAGGAGTGGAGGACTCTTCTCGTGAAATACCTCTGGGCTCACTCGATTGTATTAATGTCCGATATACAGTGTGGATTCCAGGGAGATGAGCTGTATTCGAGGATTGGTCTGGTAAAGGTTTTGTAGTTTGCAGTACAATGTTACCGGAGAAGAAGCTTCACAAAATTAGTTTAACAATCCTTAATGCCTTTTTGGCAATGCTGTTACAGATCTTCTGAATGCTGTTATAGATCTTCTGAAGAATTTTCTTCCCATCCCATTCCTCCTGGTGGGAAGTTTTCTGCCAGCCCTCTCCTCCTTTCTCTTTGTCATACCACTTCTATGACCACTTTTACACTGCATTCCTGCTTCAAGAGCCGAAGTGGCGTAGTGGTTAAATGCAGCACTGCAGGCTACTTCAGCTGACTGCAGTTCTGCAGTTCGGCTGTTCATATCTCACCGGCTCAGGGTTGACTCAGCCTTCCATCCTTCCGAGGTGGGTAAAATGAGTACCCGGATTGTTGGGGGCAATATGCTGACTCTGTAAACTGCTTAGAGAGGGCTGAAAGCTCTATGAAGCGGTATATAAGTCTAACTGCTATTGCTATTGCTATTCTTGGGTTATATAAGTAGTCCTTGACTTAACGATCGGAATTGAGCCCAAAATTTCAGTTGCTACGCAAGGCAACGGTAAAGCAAGATTTGCCCCATTTGCCACCTTTCTTGTCACAGTGGTTAAGGGCAGAGGTGGGTTGCTCCTGGTTCGCTGCGTGCACATGTGCAGTTCAACGTAAATTGTTCTTTGTGCATGCGCAGAACAATTTACAGTGAACTGGGCGCAGACATGCACTACTAAACAACAGACAGGCAATGGCAGCAGCGACTGGGGAAGCAGTTCAGGGGTGTGGCCAGCCTGGGTTGCTGCCGGTTCTGCGACCCAGCTAAAATACCGCTACCGGTTCAGCTGAACTGGGCAAAATCAGGAGCAGCCCACCTCTGGTTAAGGGAATCGCTGCAGTTGTTAAGTGAGTAACAGGATTGTCGATTGATTCTGGCTTCCCCATTGACTTTGCTCATTAGAAGGTCGGAAAAGGTGACCCCACATGACCCTGGGACACTGCAATTGTTATAAATATCTGCCAGTTGCCAAGCTTTCAAATTTTGATCACATGACCATATGGGTGCTACGAAGGTCTTATGCAGTGGTGGGATTCAAATAATTTAACAACCGGTTCTCTGCCCTAATGGGTAGGTGGGGCTCGGTGGTCATGTGACTGGGTGGGCGTGGCCAACTCAACGTCACTCAGGTCGATGGATGCTTCGCCTTAGCTATTACAATGTAATAAGGGTTAATCGGAGAGGCAGTTTCTGTAAGCAGGGCAATAAAGATTAGGCTAGAAACAACACCAGAATGTTTCCTTCCTGCCTTCCTTACAGGATTAGCCCCGTAAAGTGGGAAAAAACAAAAGGAGATTTCCTCCAACAATCGGTTCTCTGAACTACTTAGAAAGTTATCAACCGGTTCTCCCGATTAGGTGCGAACTGGCTGAATCCCACCACTGGTCGTATGGGAGGAAACTAGTCATAAGTCACTTTTTTCCAGTGCTGTTGTAACTTTGAACAGTCACTAAACAAAAGGTTGTAAGTTGAGGACTACCTGTAAGAGCCAAGGTGGCACAGTGGTTAAATGCAGCACTGCAGGCTACTGCTAGATCAGCAGTTCAGCGGTTCAAATCTCACCGGCTCAGGGTTGACTCAGCCTTCCATCCTTCCGAGGTGGGTAAAATGAGGACCCAGATTGTTGGGGGCAATATGCTGACTCTCTGTAAACCGCTTAGAGAGGGCTGAAAGCCCTATGAAGCGGTATATAAGCCTACTGCTATTGCTATTGCTATTGCTATTTACTACTGTATTTCCTTTGCTTTAACTGAGGTCTGTCTTCTTGCCTTTGATTATTGTGACTGTCCGGGAATCAAACTTTTGTCTTCTCTTTCCCCTACACAATCCACCACTTTTCTGTCCCAAGGTATCAAGTGATGTTTCAGCCAAACAATTTTCACTCTGAGATGCTGCTCACATTTGGCAGAATGTTGATGAATATTCTATCTAATGGCACAATAAATATTCTTCCAAGCCTGACTAAACCTCGCCAAACTTTTTTCTTTGAATTAATAGTTGCCCGTTTCTAATAAATAAGCTTTCAAAAGTCTCTCGATTACAAATGTGGTTTTTAAAAAAATGTAATGTACGTTCAAGAAATTCAATCTAGCATTCTACGGTTATGCATAAATCATTGCATAGCTTATATATATAATGGTTCTCTGTGCGTCACCCAGCTACAGAATCCCTTTTACCCACTAAGATGATAAACCAGCCAAAATTCACTGTTCCTGGATTTTATCTCCCTTGAGAATTTCATCAGGTGAAGGTTAAATTGTACATCGAAAGCGGAAACAAATATTTCCATTTCATTAGCAGGGCATGTGCACCTGGTGAAGAAACAGACAATACTATAAGGTATTGCGTTCCCCATTTTCAGCCAATTGATGCTCTATAAATCAGTTCCACAGTCTTTCAACAAAAGAGATGCTGAGAAATATTAAATTTCTGTATAGAGAGGAACAACTGTATCAGCTAATTGTGTAAATTGTTACACTAGAAGCCTAGTATATTGCAAAAAAAAAAAACACCTATGTGCTTTAAACACTACATTGTTGGTTTTTTTCTTTCAAAAAGTAAGAGAAGAAAGAAAATTCAGATTAGTTGGGCTGGCAGAGGCAATGATCACAATGTGAACGGGAAACATTTCTGTCATAGATTACATTTACTTTTAAAGCCCTACATGGTTTAGGACCTGGCTACCTGAGATACCGCCTCCTGCCAATCATCTCCCAAAGACCTATTAGATCGCACAGAGTAGGCCGCCTCTGGATTCCATCTGCCAGCCAATGTCGGCTGGCGACCCCCCTGGGGGAGGGCCTTCTCTGTAGCTGCTCCGGCCCTATGGAACGATCTCCCCGTTGAGATCCGGACCCTTATTGCCCTTCCGGCCTTCCACAAAGCAACCAAGACCTGGCTGTTCCGGCAGGCCTGGGGCTGTTGAATTATCCAGCCCCATCCTAGGTTATGATTGTCGTTGAATTTTTAAGTGTTGTTTTTATTTTTTATATTCCCCTTTCCCTTCTTATTTGTAAGCCGCACTGAGTCTTCCGAGAGTGGGCAGCGTACAAGATAGATAGATAGATAGATAGATAGATAGATAGATAGATAGATAGATAGATAGATAGATAGATAGATAGATAGATAGATAGATAGATAGATAGATAGATAAATAAATACATTTGGGAATGAAATCAATGTATGTTCCTCTTATAAGGAAAAATGCAAATGTAATGAATTCTAAGCCAATTAGCCTAGAAAATTTGCCACTTGGATTTTTAGCAAAATTGGATTCTGGCTTAGCTGAACCAAATTTTGTTTTCCATATCATGCAAAATACTCTTTAAGAAATTTGCAGGATTAAGAAGCAGGATTCCAAAAGATCAAATTAACAACCCTCTTTTTGAATGCCTGTTATATAGAACAGTGTTTTTCAACCACTGTGCCGCGGCACACTAGTGTGCCGTGACATAGTGTAAGGTGTGCCGTGGGAAAAACACTTTATATATAGTCAATATAGGCACAGAGTTAAATTTTTTAAACATTTTCTAATGGTGGTGTGCCTCGTGATTTTTTTCATGAAAAAAGTGTGCCTTTGCACAAAAAAGGTTGAAAAACACTGATATAGAAGATTAAAGTATCCATTTATGTATTGGCAACAGATTTGCCTTACCTCCCTCTGATCCCTGGGCTGTGCTTATAACTGTTGCTACAATGATTCAATGATCCTGGAAGGGAAGGGAAAAGAGACTGGAAGCACAGATATTCATATGTTCATATGTTCTGCAGTATGAGCTGTGTCTCCTGGGGCCAGGATTCATGGTTTCCCTGCAGAATGGAAGCAGCTGGATTAGGATATTGCCAACATCTCACTCAGGGAGGAAGTAATGACATCTATTTTAAAGGACGTGGTTCAATAGACCCTCTTGAAGCCCTTCCTGGATTCCTTAGTTTTTTGTTTACTCCTTATATCCTATCTCTGACCTTCCCTTTGGGGGGAGGTTGTTGAGAAAGAAGTGTTGACTTAACTTCAGAGAGTTGTAAAAAATGGATAATGGATAACTCATAGCCATTTGTGGGATGGAAACAGAGGTGGGTTCCTACCAGTTCGCACCTATTCAGTAGAACCGGTTCGTCAAATCTACCGAACCAGTTAGAAGAGGTTCCACCAGTGGACCCGGAAAGCAGGCCACACCTACAGAAGAGGTTCCAAAAATTTTTGAAACCCACCACTGGTCCTTGAATATGATTATTCTACACTATCATGCTCATATTTATAAAACTCAATGCCTCTGTGAAAGGTAAGGATGACTACTGCGTTTGTGGTACAATCAGAACATTGCGTGTGTTGAAGTTGTTTTAACGCAAACCAAAGATGCCTTTTAAAAAACAAGTTTACATCCTATTCTTATGCATGCCAGTGCTGTGTGTGAGGTAATTTAAGGTGGTTCTGACAAGTGTCGTCGGCATCTTCATATCCAGTCACATGGGTGGCAAGCCACTCCCATCCGGTCACATGGGTGGCAAGCCACTCCCACAAAGGAGGCCACACCCACAGAGTAGGTTCAAACAAATTTTGAAACCCACCACTGGATGGAAACAGTGGTGGGATATTTTTTTTTACTACTGGTTATATGGGTGTGGCTTGGTGGGTGTGGCAGGGGAAGGATACTGTAAAATCTCCATTCCCTCCCCACTCCAGGGGAAGATTACTGCAAAATCCCCATTCCCTCCCGATCAGCTGGGACTCGGTAGGCAGAGAATAAATGGGGGTGGGGCCAGTCAGAGGGGGTATTTACCGGTTCTCCGAACTATTCAAAATTTCTGCTACCGGTTCTCCAGAATGGTCAGAACCTGCTGAATACCACCTCTGGATGGAAATGACATTAACCACTCTGGTGGATGATCTTTGTTGGGACATGGATGAAGGGAACTGTTCCTCTCCTGGTCCTACTCGACCTCTCAGAATCTTCCAATACAATTGATCATGGTATCTTACTGGATTGCTTGCAAGGAATGGGATTACCAGCGTTGTTTTGTAGCCATTGCACTCCCGAGTTAACAGTTATGGAGGGACAGTACTTGAAGCCTTGTTCACTCCAATGCAAGATACTGCAATGCTCAGGACTTAGCAATAGCAACAGCAGTTAGACTTATAGGCCACTTCAGCTGACTGCTATCTGCAGTTCAGCGGTTCTAATCTCACCGGTTGCTCAAGGTTGACTCAGCCTTCCATCCCTCCGAGGTGGGTGAAATGAGGACCCAGACTGTGGGGGAAATATGCTGACTCTGTAAACTGCTTAGAGAGGGCTGAAAGCCCTATGAAGCGGTATATAAGTCTAACTGCTATTGCTATTGCTAACCTAACAAAGAACAATAATAAATGAAATTTTCATCTTTCAGTTTGGTTTCCATTTGTCTGAGGAATCCCTTTAGTGTTTTCTTCATTCTTCATGTAGTACATTTAATAATAATAATAATAAGTGGGTGGGGCCTGACTGGTAACCAATGCCAAATCCAGCAAAACAACTGGCCGCTGTGATACAATTGAATAATAATAATAATAATAATAATAATAAGTCCAAATGCAGATTTTGCAAAGAAGCTGATGAAACTGTTGATCACATACTCAGCTGCTGTAAAAAAATCACGCAGACTGATTATAAATTGCAGCACAATTCAGTAGCAAAAATGATCCATTGGAATTTGTGCAAAAATTATAATATTAAAACAGCAACAAACTGGTGGGAACATCAGCCTGAAAAAGTCACCGAAAATCAGATGGTCAAGATCTTGTGGGATTTTCGTATACAAACAGACAAAATACTGGCGCATAATACACCAGACATCACACTGGTTGAGAAAAATAAGGTCACAATCATAGACATCGCAATACCAGGTGATAGCAGGGTCGCCGAGAAGGAACATGAAAAAATCTCAAAATACCAGGACTTAAAAATCGAAATTCAACGACTCTGGCACAAACCAGCAGTGGTAATTCCAGTGGTAATCGGCACACTGGGTGCTATTCCAAAAGCACTGGAATTACATTTAAAACAGTTAAAAATTGACAAAATCACCACCAGTCAAATGCAAAAAGCCACACTGCTTGGATCTGCACGCATATTACGAAAATACGTTATGACGTCCTAGGCCCCTGGGTGGGGCCCAACTAGTAACCAATGCCAAATCCGGCGAAACAACTGGCCGCTGTGATACAATTGTATAATAATAATAATTGCAACAATTCAAGCGTCCATGTGACTTCCTTTTTAAAATATTGTGGAGCATAAAGAAGCTGTCACTTAAACTGAACTTATGCCCATCTCTATGGCAACTAATAGTAACATTTAATGTTCTCTTTCGCTATACACAAAAAAAATGTAATGTGCTCCCCCGCTACACTTTTCTTTTTGTGCTAAATCACTCTGTGCCGCCCACACTGTGGCAAGATTGCATATAAACTGAAAGGCATCAAAGACGCTTTGACATCACCAAGTTGTACTTGAAACAGTGATGGAATACAGTTTCCTAGGTGGTGGAGCTTTCGACCCATCAAGCTGAGCAGAATTAGCATTCATATTTACTGATCATTTCCTCTCTGCCCCTTCCTTTACAGTCTCCGACAAGTGACACAACTGTAACAAGTAATCATACAGTTTAAATTTGTAGATCACTTGTGCTATGCAAGGCCTGTGCCAGAGAATCCTAAAAACTCAGCTGAAAGGAAATCTCAAAACTGTATTAACGTGGCAGATCTTAATTCATGCTATTTTATAAAGTAGCTATGGTACAAAGCACTTAATAGGTGACTCCAGCTGTACGCAAACGGATAATTCAGGATTTTAGGGATAATGTTGATTATATGGATTATTTGAGTAGGGGTTTGGGCTGGTTCTGACAGACAGGTTGCTGGGACATTATGACAAGCTTTTCCATAAACAGGTTTGCCCTGATGATGCTAACGTGGTCGTGACCCGTCAAAACCGCGGAGGACAAAATCACGCTCGACGAAAGCGCGCATGTGACGTCATCACAGCGCGACGAAAAAAATTAAAAATTGAAATAAAATTTAAATTAAAGCAAGCCGATTCACATAAAGGTAAGGGTTAGGTTTAGGTTTAGGGTTAGGGTTAGGGTTAGGTTAAGGGTTAGGGTTAGGTTTAGAGCGTTAGCGTTAGGTTTAGCGTTAGGTTAAGGGTTAGCGTTAGGTTTAGCGTTACGTTAACGCTTAGGTTTAGGGTTAGATTTAGGGTTAGGTTAAGGGTTAGGTTTAGGGTTAGGTTTGGGGGGGTTAGGGTAAGGTTTTAGCTTTATTTTTACATTTTTCGATCACAGCGCGATGTTTTCATCGCGCTGTGATGACATCAAATGCGCGCTTTCGTCGAGCGCGATTTTGTCCTCTGCGATTTTGTGGTGGAACCAACGTGGTGACCAGTGGGGGATTCACTTTTTTTACCACGGGTTCTGTAGGCTTGGTAGCCATGGTGTGACTTTGTGGGCATGGCAGGGGAAGGATACTGCAAAACCTCCATTCCCTCCCCACTCCTGGGGGAAGGATACTGCAAAACCTCCATTCCCTCCCCACTCTTGGGGGAAGGAGACTGCAAAATCTCCATTCCCTCCCCACTCCCGGGGGAGGGATACAGCAAAATCTCCATTCCCTCCCCACTCCTTGGGGAAGGATACTGCAAAATCCCCATTCCCTCCCCACTCCCGGGGGAGGGATACAGCAAAATCTCCATTCCCTCCCCACTCCTTGGGGAAGGATACTGCAAAATCCCCATTCCCTCCCCACTCCCGGGGGAGGGATACAGCAAAATCTCCATTCCCTCCCCACTCCTTGGGGAAGGATACTGCAAAATCCCCATTCCCTCCCCACTCCTGGGGGAAGGATACTGCAAAAATCTCCATTCCCTCCCCACTCCTGGGGGAAGGATACTGCAAAACCTCCATTCCCTCCCCACTCTTGGGGGAAGGATACTGCAAAAATTTCCATTCCCTCCCCACTCCTGGGGAAAGGATACTGCAAAATCTCCATTCCCTCCCCACTCCTGGGGGAAGGATACTGCAAAATCCCCATTCCCTCCCCACTCCCGGGGGAAGGATACTGCAAAATCTCCATTCCCTCCCCACTCCTGGGGGAAGGATACTGCAAAACCTCCATTCCCTCCCCACTCTTGGGGGAAGGAGACTGCAAAATCTCCATTCCCTCCCCACTCCTGGGGAAAGGATACTGCAAAATCCCCATTCCCTCCCCACTCCCGGGGGAGGGATACAGCAAAATCTCCATTCCCTCCCCACTCCTTGGGGAAGGATACTGCAAAATCCCCATTCCCTCCCCACTCCTGAGGGAAGGATACTGCAAAAATTTCCATTCCCTCCCCACTCCTGGGGAAAGGATACTGCAAAATCTCCATTCACTCCCCACTCCTGGGGGAAGGATACTGCAAAAATCTCCATTCCCTCCCCACTCCCAGGGAAAGGATACTGCAAAATCCCCATTCCCTCCCCACTCCTGGGGGAAGGATACTGCAAAATCCCCATTCCCTCCCCACTCCCGGGGGAAGGATACTGCAAAATCCCCATTCCCTCCTCACCCCACTAATCTGCTTTCCAGTTCTGTTCTGCAGGGCAACAGAAGAAGACCCAGCCGATCAGCTGAGACTCGGAACGCAGTGAATAGATCAGGGGCGGGGCCAGTCAGAGGTAGAAGTTGCCCATACTCCACCCCGCAAGGGATTATGGGCTCGTTAAAAGAAAGATGATGGTGATATGAGATGTCATAGGAACTCTGCAATCCATCTCTCCTGTCTGTCCTGTTTTAGATTTTTTTAAAAAAATAAGTGTGATGATTCTCTATTCATATTTCTAAAATTCAGCTTAAGTTCAAGAGAATTGAATTCAACTAGAGGTCAGGAAAATTAAGGGTGACTTTGGAACATACTTTTCTATAATCTTGTTTGCTTTTTATATCATTGAATTGTGTAGGGTGTTTGATACATTCATATGTAACAAATAATACAATTATTCTCAATAATAAACTGTCTCTGGAGATACCTGAACCGTGTTCCCTATTAAGGAGACATGAAATTCTAAACACATAATTAGATGTCGTTAGTGCTACTTCCTGAGAAGAGAATATCTTAATTCAATTTTCTACCCTTCCTCTTGCAAATATGGATGCAAGACTAACTTAATTTTGATAGTCTAAATGGCCAGTATAGTATAAAGTTCAGATATTTAAAAGAAATATATGGTGACACATTGTTGAAAATGAAATATCTTGGTTTCTCTGATATCATTTTGACCATGCTATTTTGGTGCATTGTACTGATGAAAGAAATGTCCTTCTCGGTTCGGCTCCAAGTGGGGAAAAAGACACTGGAGACATGGAGGCTGCTGGGAAAGTTGGTTTATTGGTGGACAGGATGACGTGGCTTGAGCCCTGAACAGAAAAGGTGATCACATGCTTCAATGTTGGTGGAGAAGAAGAGAAGGGCTGAGGGAGGGGCTTGCTAGGCTTTTTACAACCTGTTCAGTCCCACCTCTCTGTTTCCTGTTCCTGTGTAAGAAATGAATTCCGATTGGTTGTCAGACTCCCATGGGGCCATGCAGGGGCAACTCTCTAGGCTGCGTTTTGAATCCAGGTTTGGTTGAGTTCTCAGATGCCATGTGGTGAGTTGGGGCCAATATTATCATGCTTTAATCCCATCCCCCTGGAGCTGAAGTGGAGAAGCCTTTATTATGTAAAGTGGACTAGCTTGGCCTTCTTAATGGCCCATTGACAAAGTGGGGATGGGCAGGAAGCTACAGGAAGCTATTCTGTCTCTTAAAACAGGTTTCTTTCTTTTCACATCCAGAGAAATATTCTGCCCTTTCAATATTTCCTAGGATATTTCATTTTTCTGGGAGAGAGCCGGGTGATAACTTCCTACACCACACATGACCACAGAGAGGGCTCTGCATGCCACCTCTGGCACGCATGCCTTAGGTTCGCTATCTCGGGCCTATATCATGGTGGCTATGGGAATTCTGGGAATTGACGTTCACACTTCTTACAATTGTTAATGTTGAGAAACACTGATCTATAACAATAAAGTTGATGTCCAGAGTCCTTCTGAAGTCTGTTTTCTGACTCGGTCTACGCCAAACAGCTAACATCAATTTTGAAAACCTAACTATGTTTTCCATTCCCTTCTTCTTATACCCATGAAATTAAGACAGACTCAGTTTGAGTGTTTAATTTTTTTTCTTTGCATTGATGTTGATTTCTCCTTAGTAGATTGGAGGAATGCTTTAGACTTAATTTGTCTTGATTTCAGCAACCTATTCAACAAATATACCTCATGATATTCCTATTAGCAAGGGAGGTAGAATGTGGAATGAGTCACATAGCAGGTTTGAAAACTGTATTGATTTGAAAATTGTAATGAAATAATTGCCTACAGTATTAAATCAAATCCAGAGGTATATAATGGAGGATACCTGGTTGATATATATGAAAAGTAATATTAGAACAAGGTGGCAATGAATGGTGGTGGTAAAAATGAATACGAGTTATCAAGTTCTAATCAGTTTTTGAAGTTGCAGAAGAGAGAAATGTAATTTTAGATCGCCACAACAGAATGAGAGTTACTAAATCATAGGAAGTCATTTTTTCTGCATTTGGTCACATCTCACTTCAAGCATTTTGTCCAGTTCTGGGTAATATTCTTTAAAAATTTACACAAAATTGGGACACTTGCAGAGAAGAGCCACGTGTATAATCAGTGCTTAAAAATTCAATCGCATAACTGGAAATGTTTAGCCTTGAAGAGAGAGAACTGAATAGCACCCCCCAAATATTTAAAGGATGTCAAAAGAGGAAGGCCAAGAGTATTTCTCTATTGTCTCAGAATGTGGGCTAGATATGGAATAATGATTTTAAATTACAGAAGGACAGATTCTGAGCGAATGTTGGGAGGGGGGGAAACATCCTAACAGTAAAAGCAGTTGAATAATAGAAAAGTTACTCTGAGAATAGTTAGGTTCCTCTTCACTGAATGAGTTCATGGAGGTGTTACATAGGAATGTGTTTTAGGGGGTTGTTTTCATTTGATTTGGGGGGGGGGGATTTAGCAGAGTTACCTTCATGGTAATACAGTCCTTTTCATAGCGGTATCAAAAAAGAAATTTTTTGTCAGCTTCTCTTTCCAAACCCAATGCAAACCAATAGATATAAAAGATAGAATACAATAGAATAGAACAGAACAGAATTCTTTAGTGTCCAAGTGTGATTGGAGACACCTTGATGCATATGCTCTCAGTGTACATAAAGAAATATAAAATACATTCATCAAGAATCATAAGATACAACACTTAGTGATAGACATAGGTTACTAGTAAGCAATCAAATCATACTAGGAAACAAATAAAACAATATGGATTATAAAGATATAAGTAACATGGTTATAGTCATAAGTGGGAAGAGATAGGCACTAAGAACGATGAGAAGAATAATAGTAATAAAATCATAGTAAATAATTTGAAAGTATGTGGGAATTAGTAGTTTAGCAGAGTGAGGGCATTCAATGTATTGGAACAGTTTAGTTTTGCTAGTCATCAATTATATAGACATAATTATACTAGTAAGTTAACTAGTAAGTTAAGGGACATGGTGGCTCAGTGGCTAAGACGTTGAACTTGTCAATCAGAAAGGTCAGCAGTTCGGTGGTTTGAATCCCTAGCGCTGCATAATGGAATGAGCTCCCGTTACTTGTCCCAGCTTCTGCCAACCTAGCAGTCCGAAAGCATGTTAAAAATGCAAGTAGAAAAATAGGAACCACCTTTGGGGGAAGGTAACAGTATTCCATGCTCCTTCAGTGTTTAGTCATGCCGGCCACATGACCACGGAGACCTCTTCAGACAGCGCTGGCTCTTCGGCATTGACACAAAGATGAGCACCGCCTCCTAGAGTTGGGAACGGCTAGCACATATGTGGGAGGGGAACCTTTACCTTTTTATACTAATAAGTGCCAAACGACCAGTGGTGGGTTTCAAAAATTGTTCGAACCTACTCTGTGGGTGTGGCCTCCTTTGTGGGAGTGGCTTGCCACCCATGTGACCTGATAGGAGTGGCTTGCCGCCCATGTGACCGGATATGAAGATGCCGATAACACTTGTCAGAACCACTTTAAATTACCTCACGCACAGCACTGGCATGCATAAGAATAGGATGTAAACACAGTAGTCATCCTTACCTTTCACAGAGGCACTGAGTTTTATAAATATCAGCTTGATAGTGTAAACGACCCTTATCTCCAAGCTAGGATGCTTCTGTTTCTAAAAAGCTATTTAACCCTCTGATTAATTACGCCGTATCATTTTTTCTGAAATTCAAATAATTTGGGCACCAAGGCATTTAAAATTTAAAACATTAGGCAAACAATTCTTTGATACAGCATTAAAAAAACTGAACTCCCTTTGTGGAAAGCCGGGAAGGGAGGGGAGAGAAAGAACATGAACAAAATACCGTATATACTCGAGTATAGGCCGACCCGAATATAAGCCGAGGCACCTAATTTTACCACAAAAAACTGGAAAAGTTATTGACTCGAGTATAAGCCTAGGGTGGGAAATGCAGCAGCTACCGGTAAATTTCAAAAATAAAAATAGATACCAATAATGTTTTTGAATATTTATTTCAAAGAAAAACAGTAAACTAGCGGTGCATTCAATGAAATACTTCACTCACCTCATGATGCTGATGTCCCGCTGTGATGATGATGTCCCGTGCAGCCGCGGGAGCGATGTCCCGCCTCCTATGACACACGGCACAGTGATTCCTATCATTGGATCACTGTACCAGAGGAGGTGGGACATCGCTATGTGGCTGCTTGCCATAACAAGGAGGAGGTGGGACATCGTTGCAGAGCGGCAGGAGGGGGAGGAAGGGGAATCGTAAGACAGCCCTGCATTACATTAGAACGTAAGGAGGGGGGATGGTGTGGTGCGCGCTGCACGGCAAACTGACACAGAGGGAGGGGAAACTCACAGGAGCGCCGGGCCATTCACGAGCGTCCTCCATTTCGGGCAAATTTTTCACTGACTCGAGTATAAGCCGAGGCGGCTTTTTTCAGCCCAAAAAGTGGGCTGAAAAACTCGGCTTATACTTGAGTATATACAGTAAATTTTATATAGCAGTTTTAATACCCTTCTTTTGTTTGCATCTCTTGTCATTTCCCAAGCACAATCAGCACTCCTGCATCCCTATGAAACACATAAACCCCTGTCTTTCTACTGCTGTATCTATGATGAGATCAAGCGGAAAACACTGATGAGAGATACATTTAAGGGGGCCACTGCAGAACAATTAGACATGATTCTATTCGTTAGCAATCAGTTCTCTACTTTTGCTACATTCTCTTTTAAATTCAGAAAGAAACATTGCATTCCAAATAATACATTGCTTTGAACTTCGGTTTCTTTGCAGGTTATACTTTTTGTGCCTGTGAGGTTTTCCAAGCTATTTTGCCACTTTTGGCACTCAGACAAATTGCCCATCGGCAGGTACATAGAGATAAACAACATCTACATGCCGCTCAAAAGAGGCAATCAAAAAGCCAAAAAGGAAATAAAAAGACCAGAACTCCCCCTCACCAGCAATCAGCACCCAGATGAGCAGAGATTAATATCAAGATTAACACTAGACCAACAATCAAGAACTGAACAATGGTTCCCAATCATGGAACTATCAACTCAGATAAACAAGCTAACAGTAAGGAACTGTTGCAGAAAATGACAGGCTTTAGACTTCTCAGGATACAGGGAAAGTTTATTTGGCAGCCAGGTTGAGCAAAAATGACTAACATTGCAAATTCTGAACAACCTTCATTTTCGAAGCACACATTCTTATACATTCTCAAAGGCAGCGTAACACGGAAACCCTTAACTCATTTTTTATTGGTTACCTTGAGGAAAAAGCCTTATAAGGAGATGGGGGTCTTACTTCTCCTTTTGTCTTGAGCCATAGGTAGTGACTACGTGCCTTTATGCGAACTTTAATTGAACCTTGTGGTTTGGACTTTTGATATAGGGACGTTGGCTGGAACATCTTGTGGTTAGCGAATGATGACATTTTTCCTGTCCCTTTAAGCAAGCTTCTAACTGTCCCTTTTGCCACGTCTTCATTCTTATATTTTGAATCCATATTTTATTTTACTTTATAACAGCTTAGGAACCACCAAGACCACTCCCACCAACATTGACAGAGCAAGCCATTAGTATATAATATGAGAGCAGATCAGAGGTGGGTTCCTACCAGTTTGCACCTATTCGGTAGAACCGGTTCGTCAAATCTACCGAACCGGTTAGAAGAGGTTCCACCAGTGGACCCGGAAAGCAGGCCACACCTACAGAAGAGGTTCCAAAAATTTTTGAAACCCACCACTGGTCCTTGGATATGATTATTCTACACTATCATGCTCCTATTTATAAAACTCAGTGCCTCTGTGAAAGGGAAGGATAGCAATAGCAGTAATAGCAATAGCAGTAGACTTATATACCGCTTCATAGGCCTTTCAGGCCTCTCTAAGCGGTTTACAGAGAGTCAGCATATTGCCCCCAACAATCTGGGTCCTCATTTTACCCACGTCGGAAGGATGGAAGGCTGAGTCAACCCTGAGCCGGTGAGATTTGAACCGCTGACCTGCTGATCTAGCAGTAGCTGCAGTGCTGCATTTAACCACTGCGCCACCTTGGCTCTTTTTATTGGTTACCTTGAGGAAAAAGCCTTATAAGGAGATGGGGTCTTACTTCTCCTTTTGTCTTGAGCCATAGGTAGTAACTACGTTACTACCTTACGTTATCCTAAAAAGTAGGATGACTACTGCGTTTGTGGTGCAATCAGAACATTGCGTGTGTTGAAGTTGTTTTAACGCAAACCAAAGATGCCTTTTAAAAAACAAGTTTACATCCTATTCTTATGCAGGCCAGTGCTGTGTGTGAGGTAATTTAAGGTGGTTCTGACAAGTGTTATCGGCATCTACATATCCGGTCACATGGGCGGCAAGCCACTCTCATCCAGTCACATGGGTGGCAAGCCACACCCACAAAGGAGGCCACACCCACAGAGTAGGTTCGAACAATTTTTGAAACCCACCACTGACCTAGACATAACATTCCCCCTTTATCTTTTCACACCCTCCCCTGTCAACAGTTAGAAAGTGGCGAACCTGAAATATTTGCTAAATATAGTTACTACTAAACTAAAACCTAACAGAAAGAGATTATAAAGATTACGATAAAATATGGCTACACATATGTCATCTTCAGGGATGACACATTGGTCCTTGTTATGCAAACAGAATTAATAACATACTTATTCAAGCCCTGCTTACTTGGAAATCAATTTTCCTGCCATTTCTTTATATATATATATAAAGACATATATGTATGTGTGTGTATGTATGTGTGTGTGTGTGTGTGTGTGTGTGTGTGTGTATGTATGTATGTATGTATGTATGTATGTATGTATATATATCTATACTAGTCTCCCTTTATTTATTTATCAGCATAAATATAACAAATGTAACAAAAAAGGCAACAGTAAAAAATATTGGGTTTCTGTCTGGATGGTCTCTTGTGACGAGCCTAATGACAGAGAGTGGAAGTGTGACCTTCCTCCCATACTTGGGCATACCAGGGGTTGTGACTTTAAGTATATACCTCCCACCCTGGCTGGCTGATAAGGAGTCGTTCTCTGTAGCTCAAATGGTTAACTCCCTGCCTGGGAGGCAATGGAGCACAGGCTCGATTCCCAAACTTGGGTATGGCTAGCTGATGAGAGCTAAATAGCTTGAAATAGATCTATACTAGTCTCCCTTTATTTATTTATCAGCATAAATATAACATATATATATATATATATATATATATATATATATATATATATATATATATATATATATATATATATATATATATATATATATATATATATATATATACATACACACACACACACACACACAAACACACACAGACACACACACATACATACATACATATACACACACATACATACATACATATACACATACATACTTACATACATACATATATCGGACTGAAGCATTTGAATTTATGTCTTACTTATTATGTGAGATGTAATTTTGGATATATCTACTATGAATTTTCTCACTGTATATTCAATGATATTATGTATCTATATAATTTATTTTATATATATCCTCCATTCTAAATTATATTTCTAAGGTAGCTCACTTCATTTAGAAAGCATTAAAAAACATACATGAGATGGATGTCAAATAAATCTAATGAATAATAAAAGATCAATCAATACAAAAATAAAACAGATAAAACAACAATATTAAAGCAGTCATATAAGAGCAGAGAGAGCATTAATGTGGCATGGTTAAAAAAAACCCTGCGGATAGGGTCACGTGGGGAAGACCAATTTTTCAGCCAGAACATGAGGGTCATATACAGATCGCCAAAATAGTGCGCGCCCCCCTCCCTCCCCCCTCTCTTTCTCTCTCTCCAGCTTTGATTTCTAGAAACTAGAAACTCATATAGCTGTGCACATTTATATACACAAGTGTTCTTAATGGATGGCTTCTGCTGGAAGTACCATTTTGTACTTTCCATCGACCATAGGATTTTAGTCAATTGCTCTGCTAAAATATGTTGTGGTAGCCTTGTGTAATTTTGGAAATTGGCTATATATAAAGGAAACATTATTATTTCAGGAGTAAGCCAGTATTCACTGGCAGAAAGCATCTCTACTGTTTGCAGCTACCATGCTTCTGCTTGGAGAAGTAATTGCATAGGTCTGTCCACAAAAATATTCAGCACATACTTCTCATCCTGTTAGGGTGGGTCAGTGGTGGGCTTCAGCCAGTTCGCGCCTATTCGGGAGAACCGATTGGTAACTTTCCAGGCAGTTCGGAGAACCGGTTGTTGGAAGAAATCTCCTTTTGTTTCTCCCCACTTTACAGGGCTAATCCTGTAAGGAAGGCAGGAAGGAAACATTCTGGTGTTGTTTCTAGCCTCATCTTTGTTGACCTGCTTACAGAAACTGCCTCTCCGGTTAACCCTAATTACATTGTAAGAGCTAAGGCGAAGCGCCCATCGACGGGAGTGACGTTGAGTTGGCCACACCCTCCCAGCCATGTGACCACTGAGCCCCGCCTATCAAGCTGGCCATTAGGGCAGAGAACCGGTTGTTAAATTATTTGAATCCCACCATTGGGGTGGAAGCTGCACACCTTACGTTTCTTCCTCTGACAGGGCGAGCATTAGCATTGAAACACTTACCTTATACTTTCCAGCTATTTGAACATACTATGCAACATTAAATATGATGAAACAACAAAAAGTAACCTGTAAAAATTAGTTATACTGATGATTTGCTGATAAGGAAACTTGGGAGTGTGCAGGTAGGAATTGTATTAAAAGAATACGAAGTCTTCATTGGGACTATAATATATTAGTGAGGTTCTTTGTACGTTAATGAATATAGACTAGCTGGGAATACCGTGACCCGTCAAAACCGCGTTCCACAAAAGCGCGGTCGACGAAAGCGCGTATGTGACGTCATCACAGCGCGACGAAAAACATCGAAAAATTGAAATAAAAATTAAATTACAGCAAGCCGATTCACATAAAGGTAAGGGTTAGGTTTAGGGTTAGGTTTAGGGTTAGGTTTAGAGCGTTAGCGTTACGTTTAGCATTAGGTTAAGGGTTAGCATTAGGCTTTTCGTTAGGTTAAGGGTTAGGCTTAGGGTTAGGTTTAGGGTTAGGTTAAGGGTTAGGTTTAGGGTTAGGTTTAGGGTTAGGTTTGGGGGGGTTAGGGTAAGGTTTTCGCTTTATTTTTACATTTTTCGATCTTTTTCGTCGCACTGTGATGACGACACATACACGCTTTCGCCGACCGCGCTTTTGTCTACCGCGGTTTTGTGGTGGAACCGGGAATACAACAAGGAATATGGCGAGGGGATTTTATCACCAGGACTTTGAACAAATTATTTTCAATAAAGGAGAATATTTGTAACTCAGGGTTGAAATGAGGGGTCCTTGGTGCTCTCTGAGCTTGGTTATTTCCTTGCAGATGTTTCATTACCCAAACTAGGTCATATCATCAGAGCTGATGATACTATTAATACATTAGGAGAAATCTTGACTGTGTGGCTTTTTGATTAAGCAATGCATTGCATGTAAAAACTGAACTGGTGAGTTGCTTATAAGATCATTGGGGTTATGTTGATGACCTAATGACATTATTAATTTTGGTTAATGAAACATTTGCAAGAAAACAACCCATCTCGGAGAGCATCAAGGACCCCCTCAGATTATTTTCATTTATATGGTCTTGCAAGCAATTCATATATTCAGTTTCCATGTGCAATTTGCTCTTTAATCAAAAAGCCACACAGTCAAGATTTCCCTTAGTGTATTATTATTACTATAGAAAGCCCTCTCCACACCCCAAAACAGCCTTGTATTTCTGCAGCCTATCAATTAAATTCACTTTTGTTGGTAAATTATGGACTTGGTTGTTACCCTATACAGAATACACTAGTAGTTTCTATTCTTTTTGCAAAGATTTCATTGCGTGCTCTGAGTTTCTTTGTAGGGTGACATTTTATGGCAGAATTATGAACAAAACCCTCCTAATTAAGAGCTTGACATAGCATTCTTTTCCTTTATTGCTACAGCCACCCGGTGACGACAGGCATCATTATGCAACTGCATAAATAAAAGTGTTGATTTGCTTTCACATTTTAAGAGAAGCATGAAAGTTGATTGATGGGTAAAGTATTTAAAAGCAGAGAGAGATTCCCCAGTGAAGCTGGAATATTAATAATGTGCTTTTGTTAATTAATCTCGCTATATTCTGACATTTTACAGAACAGTATTATAAGAAATCTTGCTATAATTTGTAATAAGTGCTTTTAAAATAATCCTCTAGAGCAGTGTTGTTCAATTGTGGCAACTTTAAGATGAGTGGACTCCCAGATTCCTCAGTGAGTCATGCTAGCCCTAGGGATATCTGGGAGTTGAAGTCCATACATCTTAAATTTGCTGGAATTGAGAAATACTGCTCTAGAGAACCAGTCTTGTTCAGAAAAACTGCAGATGCTAACCTCTTCAAAGAACCGATACAATGCAATGCAATGCAGTGCAGAGGTGGCGCAGTGGTTAAATGCAGCACTGCAGGCTACTTCAGCTGACTGCAGTTCAGCAGTTCGGCTGTTCAAATCCCACTAGGCTCAAGGTTGACTCAGCCTTCCATCCTTCCGAGGTGGGTAAAATGAGGACCCAGATTGTTGTTGGGGGCAATATGCTGACTCTGTAAACCACTTAGAGAGGGCTGAAAGCCCTATGAAGCGGTATATAAGTCTAACTATTGCTATTGCTATTGCTATTGCTATTGCTATTGCTATTGCTATTGCTATTGCTATTGCTATTGCTATTGCTATTGCTAATACAATACAATACAATACAATACAATACAATACAATACAATACAATACAATACAATACAATACAATTCTCTTTCAGATCATCATGAGAGTGGACAGTCACTTGTCTAAAATGATATAGGGTCTCCTACCTAAGCAGAGGGTTGGACTAGACTTCCAAGGTCCCTTCCAACTCTGACTGATTGATTGATGTTATGGTTTTGTACTGTGCTGATCATCTTCTAACACACAACTTCCAGTCATGACGTCCATGGTCAGGAAAAGTCTTGGAGGCACAGACATCTAATAGAAGCTACAAAGATATCATGATGTGAATGACTTCACCTGGTCCTTTCTTACCCATATTATGTTGCTCGATATTCATGGCACTGTACGATACAACAACCTCTACATAGCAAGGGGAAAAAAAGATTCATTTCAAAAACGTGTACCCATTCCGCCTTTGCACTAATTCTTAGCTTTTAACCTCATTTTTGTTTAATCCCTCTGATTTCTTGATGCAGTCATGTGATCTGCAATACGCTTGATGCAGTCATGTGATTTGCAATTCCTGAAAGATTTCTCCAACCTGCAAAGCCCTTAACAATTTCTCGAAGCTCAGTGGCATGACTGACTTCTGCTTAACTGGGCCTTCAGGATTGAAAGATATTTTGGAGATGCAGATACCAACCTGCCACAACATGCTATGTTGTCAGGTTCTGTAACAGGGTTTCACAATGTTGGATGACGATCTGTTCTGACCCCCTCCTCTGTCCAGTAACGAATGCTGAGACAAGCTGAACTGGAATGTATTTTAATAGCAAAACACCAAAACCTCAGTGGCTGAAAGCCAAGCAGAACAAACAGATAAGGACCTTGGCAGCAACTCAGACAAACTCAGGCAGCAATAAACACAGATAAGGCTTGGCAGCAATCCAGCCTGCCAAGCTCACAGTAATGTCCTCCGACATTCAATCCTGCGTTGACTTCTGCAAAGAGGGCCGTGTGCACAAGTAGTTTTTTATAGTCTGGAGAGAAGCCTAATGACCACCAGCTGAGTACAATCACCTCCTGTAATTGCGTAATTGTTCCTGACGCCTAGTAGCTCTTCGATGGCGTGCATCCAGGAACAACTCACTACTGGCCTCTGGCTCACTCTCCCTTGTCTCCTCCCCACTGGTCCAAGGCTCAGGCGCCTCCTGGTGGCCAACCAGCCTCTCTGCGCCCTGCTTGGAGTCGGAACCCTGTCCAGGGTCCTCCACCTCCTCCAGAGCCGACTCAAAGGGCCCCTCGCTGTCGGAGTCTGGTGGCAGCTCCAACGGCACCTGCTGGGCCACAACTACTGCTATAAACTAGATTTCATGAGCACCTTGTTACCATATTAGACTGCTTTGTGACTTGATAGACATAGTCTCCAACATACTAACCTCTTATGCTCCTTCATGCTCATCTAATGCTCCTATCCCTTCTTTTAGATTCTTGCTTTTCATAAATACGTTTAGATTAAAATGCATATAATTTTCATATCTTTCAACTTTTGACAGTTTTTAGATTTTTATTTTTCCTCCTGATGTATCCTTTATGCATTTTAAACAGCTATATTTATTTATGTTTTTCCTATAATTTTGAATCTGGCTTAATTTCTGTTTTATATCGAGCTGGTGTATATTTCTTAGTTCATTTGATTTCAATGGATTTTCTTCCAAGTAAACATGCCCAGGGCTGTTCTGAGTTTTCCTGGCTAGAAGCTTTTGGATTATTACAATCTGTTCAAAATATGGGGAAGTATATTTAATTCTTATCTACTTTGCTTTGGCATTTTAGATCTAAACAGTTCCAGAATGAATTTGTTTTTCTTGGGAATACAGAAGGAATTAATTGGCACCTTGCCATATATAAACACATTTGTCGCAGTTTTGACTTACAATTATTTGCATAAACAAGACATTATAATCACTGGAGATAAACAAGACAAGTATTTTAGAAAATGCAAAGCAAAATTTGGAAATAATTGCGAAACTTTCACTCAGCCTTGGGCAGGGAAGAAAGTAGAGGGAAAATGGATAATAATCCCATCTACTAATTTAGCATTGAAATATTCCAGATATAGGAAAGAAATTTAGCATTCAGCATTCGTGTGGGTAGTTATTTTAGAAATATTTTTATTATGCTGATATGCTTGAGCAGCCTGAGGACAGAGGTAAATAACTTCAGCAAAACATTAACTATTACACTTCTCAATTCACACTCTCCTCTGGTTTTTTTATTTGGATTTCAGTCAAACACAAATAAGGTCCCACCAGGTTAACATATCGTCTGTTTTGAAACTGTGCTCAGGATTATGCTACGTACACAGATTATTGGCGTAAGCCCAACAGAGAGCTGAATTGTTTCTAAAAAACTAAATGAATACTTGAGTTGCATTTATATGCTCAGAAGATTAGCCAAGCCTCTTTGCGGCTTTCATCCCAAATCAACAACACTGAACAGTGAATATCGGTTACTATTTTTCACACAGCATTTGATTCATTATACTTGCTCAGTTTTCACTGAAGCAAATTAATGTGTATTATGACTTTGTTCTATAGCTATAGCTATATCTATAGCTATGTGTGTGTGTGTGTGCGCGCACGCACGCGCTGGTCTTGTATTCGGGTTTTTTCCCCGTGTAAGATATCTTACACGGGAAAAGACCCGAATACAACAAGACCAGCATACCTACACCTGCAAAAGTCTACGAAAACATACACACAAAGACACACACACACACACACAATCTAGATATAGCTATAGATGATAGAGATAGAGATAGAGATAGAGATAGAGATACAGATACAGATACAGATACAGAGATAGATGATATAGATATAAATGATATAGATATAGATAATATAGATATAGATATAGATATAGATATAGATACAGATACAGATACAGATATAGATACAGAGATAGATGATATAGATATAGATGATATAGATATAGATAATATAGATATAGATATAGATATAGATATAGATATAGATATAGATATAGATATAGATATAGATACAGATACAGATACAGATACAGATATAGATATAGATACAGAGATAGATATAGATATAAATGATATAGATATAGATGATATAGATATAGATATAGATATAGATAGAGATAGAGATAGAGATAGAGATAGAGATAGAGATACAGATACAGATACAGATACAGATACAGATACAGAGATAGATATAGATATAGATGATATAGATATAGATACAGATACAGAGATAGATATAGATATAGATGATATAGATATAGATACAGATACAGAGATAGATATAGATGATATAGATATAGATGATATAGATATAGATATAGATATAGATATAGATATAGATATAGATAGAGATAGAGAGAGAGAGAGAGATAGAGATAGAGATAGAGATACAGATAGAGATACAGATAGAGATACAGATACAGAAACAGATACAGATACAGATATAGATGATATAGATAGAGATAGAGAGATAGAGAGATAGAGAGATAGATATAGAGATAAAGATAGATAGAGATAGAGATAGAGATAGAGAGAGAGAGAGAGAGAGAGAGAGAGAGAGAGAGAGAGAGAGAGAGAGAGAGAGAGAGAGAGAGAGAAATAGTATAAGAAACTAAATGCTCCAGAAACTGGAAGTGTTGCAGTGAGACTGGCTGGAAAATAGTGGGCTCCGATGAGCACCATGAAAAGTTAGCCAGACAAACCACTGTCAGGAACTGTCCTGTAGGGACGACGAAGAAGGAGAGGCATCTCGGATGAGAAGACCCAGCAGAGTGGGGGTGATGCCCATATTCAATGACCGTTTTAAAGCTGGGGTACCAGACCAAGTTTTTTTGAGCAGGAGTGATGTCAGAACTGAGTGTTGGAACCGGGTGAGTGATTGGCTAACTCAGAGCTGAAAAGGAGCTTTAAATTTGGATTTTAAAAAGATCAGTGTGGTCCTCCCAAGCTCAGTTTTCACTGGCAGAGAGTTGCAGGATGCTGTCCCAGCCGAAAGAGGAGCTCAGGAGCCCATTTTTGCTGGCAGAGTGCTTGGGCCACCACAGGGCCCCCCCAACATGAGTGATGTCAAGCTGGCCATGCCCCCTAGCCCCCCTTAAGTCAAACAAAGCCCTGGCGTGGCCCTCAATCGAGTTTGACACCCCTGAACTACTTTATCAGAACTGTGATAGTGCAGAAGCCTTACTAGAGCACAGTATTTGGCTGACCGTGTATGAACTCAGAGATTAAGGAGAGACAATGGTAAATTTCTTCATTATGGTTGCCAAGAAAACTGCACTGATATGTCCATGAAGACACTAAGAATTGAAGGACCTTGTAGGGCAATGTTGACCAGGGTTCCCCAGATACCCCATGGAAGTATCAGGACATTAAGTCTAGCCTTGGGCTGGCTTGTGATTTATCCACCCTTAATTTATGAAGCATCAATAAGGTGTGGCAAACACTGAAATCTTAGGCATTCTTGGGAAGGATTACAATTAGCCATGTTTGCCAAAGCCCCTACAAGCTATGATATGGTCACCACCTCCATGGTTTTCTTGCTTGGGGCCTGATGCCAAGCTTACTGAAAGGGTATTTCAACTCTTTATATAGGAACAGCAATTGTTTTGACAGTCTTTAGATGTGAACCAAACAGGTCTCGCTTCCTGGCTTAATAGTGGAAATCTACCATGAAGCTTTAGGCTCTGTTGTTTATATACATATTTGGCCCTTCAGAGCTGTTTGCTGAATAGCTTTCTGTTTTGCCCATCAGGACTCTGACCTCTAAGGAAGGCTTGAGGCGCCACTGATACTATAAGCACATCTGTGCTAGACGTATGCACAGAAATGCCTAAGTGGAGGTCAAAGGTCATTCTGATGGCATCAGAAAGACATTGCGGGAAAATAACGATTCTAAGACTGCCTAAAAGGTTAGGGTTAGGGTTAACCCTCTTCAGGAAATAAGCAAACACAGATACTAGCTATACAAGAGGACTTACCGTATTTTTCAGAGTATAAGATGCACCCTTTCCCCTCAAAAAAGAGGCTGAAAATCTGGGTGTGTCTTATACACTGAATACAGCATTTTTGGCCTCCTGAAACCCTGCCCCCTTCACCAAAATGCCCATGCATAGCCTTTAGGAGGCTTCCAGAGTGCTCCTGGGGGCTGGGGAGGGCAAAAATGAGCAAAAAAACAGGCCATTTTTGCCCCCCGGTCCCCAGGAGTACTCTATAAGCCGCCAAAAGGCTATGCATGCCCTTTGTTGACAAAAATGGGCCCATTTTTCTGAAAAATGGGCCATTTTTGGGAGGTCTGCAGAGTGCAAAACCTTTTTTTAATGTGCCTCTTCAAAATCTTGGTGTGTCTTATACTCCGGTGCGTCTTATACTCTGAAAAATACGGTATTTCTGAAATGAGAAAACCCCGTCCTTTCACCACAAAGATATCTGCCAAGAAATGAATAAAAATGTCAAATGCATTCAGAAAAACAAAATTAACATTGGTCTGTATAATCATGTCAAAAACTACATCGACATTTCAAGTTTGATGGGGCGGGGAAGCAATACTGAATATCAGCTAAAAACATCCTCAGAGCTGATAAAGGTTGTACATAAGGGGTCTTATATTGGTTCCTGCAGCCATATCACACTAGATTGCATCTGGCAGCTTTGCAAAGGCTGATCAGTTTATTAGGCTGATAGTGGCAAATCAGAACCATAACGACATTCCTAGATATTTGGACATGGGCCGATCTTGATTGAGCAACAATAATCTGGGTGCAAATATTTTATCATCTTGTCTCTGCCTTGTCCATCTCTTTGCCTAGGGATCTCATTCTGGAGGTACCTTAATCATGATCAATGATCAGTAGGTTAAATTCGAAGTCATCCAGGTATTTCCCAATCTCCCTATGCCCATGTTTTCTGGTGTGCCCATGGCTCCCTAGCAAACTTACAGATTTCTCAGTGTCTCAGCACTCTGTGATACACAGAACAGCTTGGGGAGAGGTGTCAAACTCACGGCATCACGTGATGTATTGCACCTTTTTGCCCCTTCGCTAAACTGGCCCTGGGCATGGCCAGTGCATTGTGTGCATTTATATTCCTTTTAGAATTTTGGCCTGCCACACATTCTCTTATTTCATTATGCTGTTTCTTTAGTATAGTTGACGGGAGGGGGGAATAGACAGGAGTAGGATTGTGGAATGTATTTTTTTCATTCTTTACTAGAAGGCCAAGGTCATCCTTTGTCTCCGCACCGTTACACCTGACCGGAAGCAGCTGGGTGTGGATGCCAGCGTGGAAGAAGAAGATTGGACCATGTGATGGGTTGTGGGTGTGGGGACAAGATCATGAACTTTTAACTGGGTGGGATTCTGATGTCATTTCCAGTATTGGGATCGATAGCATGATGCCAACATGTCTGTCTTATTAAATTGGAACTTTAAGGATCGTTTTGCCTTGGACTCTGATTTAATTCTGCATGATATTTGGAACGCTGACACATTGCACATCTGGCCCAAAGGCCATGGGTTTGACAGCTGGGGACACCTTGAGATGCTAAGTAAAACACTAAGGATGCTATAAATGGATTTGGGTATTTTTGCCCTATGCAGTTGGAAATTTCCTGGGGGGAAATATTGGAGGGAAAACATATGGGGTGGGTTGAGGATCAATTTCACACTGCCCCCAAATTACCAATTCCTGAATACAGGAATGTAATACTATGCCCAGCTTAAGGTTGGGAAAAGCACAGAGCTATAGATAGGATAGCCTGGATAGAAGGAAACTATTTCTATTTAATAACATTTGTTATTAGGGAACTGTTTAAGAATATATTTTTGTGCCCTTTTCCTGATGGCTCCCAAAGCATATCAGAAAATGCATCAGTAGCACTTGCTGACTTCACATGAACATCCACTTTGTTTGTTTGGCACAATATAAAATGGGTTTATTAATGCCTTTTTCCAGGTTCCCCCTCCCCCCAACTTCCTAGACCATCTTATAGACCTCATATTCCCTGGTAGTTTCCATCCAAGCACTAACTAGATCAAATCCTGTTTTTTTAAGCCAGACAAGATAAGCCAGATGGTCATCAAATCCCTTTCTGGGACTCCGAAGGTAAAACAGCATGTAGAATGTCAGTCTAACAAATGCATTACATCTTAATAATAACTATGCATCAGGGGTGGGTTTTTCGCCCTGTTCCAACCAGTTCGGTTGGAACGGGGCCGGCGGCGTCCTCGTGCACACGCGCAGTGCACGCATGCGTACTAGCGTCTGTGCGATGCTCCAGCTGCTCCTGGAGGATCGCGCAGGCGCTGTATGCATCCTGCGCATGCGTGGAAGTGCAGAACTCGTCAAAACCGGGTAAGAAACGCGGGCGGGCGGGTGGGCCCTTTGCCGTTCCCGGAAGTTACTTACTTCCGGGTTCGCCGACCAACCGGTTCGCAGGGACCGCCGCGAACCGGTTGAAACCCACCCCTGCTACGTATACAGGAGACATGCGGATTATCCCATCCTCCCTGCAACATATTACATGACCTTAGCAACAAATCCTTGAAGCAGTCCAGTTACCTACAAGGATTTTTGGAAAATAGGGGGTTCTATTGGACACTGAACTGAAAATCAGTTGTGGAAGAATAGAAAGGCATAACTCTGCGTTTCCAAAATCTGGAGAGGTATGAATATTTACATTCAGATTCCCCCTTCCGTGGTTGACTTTTGCAATATGGAGGAGCAGACCAGCCCTTGAAGCAACCACTTAGCAGACTAGAGCTAAAATAGATAAATGCAAATCAGGAGCAAAGCTTTGCATTTAATTTTGACTTGAGGCAGGATGGCTAATACCATCTGCATCATCTTGATGCCTAACAGGATCTTGAACTGTTACGATTTACTCTGAATTTGGCCTTTGGTCCCCTCCACCCCCCAAAAAATAAAAGTACAGCCTTAATAGTTAGATGTAAACTCACTTTTTAAATAAAAAATGATTCAGCTTCCTTTTCTTGCTTGGCCAAGAGTGTCGCCTTCTGCCTAAAGCATCTGCTCTGGACACCACCAAAATTATATGGAGCATTGTATTTTACAAAGCATGACAGTTCTTGAGTTGTTAAATTGACAATTAGCTTCCCAGCCATCTGCTCTACTCTCAGTCACTTCCTAATATTAAGTTTTTTTTAATGAGAGAATTAAATATGAATGGGGGAGGGGATGGGGGCGCGATGAACTTTAGGAGAATATGGATGAATTCAGATATTTTTAGCAGCATCTTTGAATAAATCTTTCTTTAATCATGATTTCTCAGGTTGCTTCACAACCTACGCTGTAACGGCATAAAGGTTAAAGATTCTGTTGGAAGAAATGTGCATCTGGGTTCAGTTCCACTGGAAACATGGTGGCTGAATGGAAAAATGGTTTTTATGTTGGACAGGACCACATGGTTTGAGGTCAAAAAAGAACACATGGATGAGAGAGAGAGACAGAGAAAGGGGGAGAGAGGGAGAGAGGGGGGGGAGAGAGGGAGGGAGAGAGCACCTTGGAGCTTCCTGTTCCTCTGTAAGAAATGCATTCTGATTGGTTGTCAGACTCCCATGGGGCCATGCAGGGGTAACTGCAGTATCTTGAGTCCCAAGCTTGGTTGAGTCTTGCTGGGTGATGTAATCTCCCCAGGTGCCACGTAGTGAGTTCTGTTGCTAGATTTAAGATTTAAGATTTAGTTTATTTGTATGCCGCCCTTCTCTGGGAGGGACTCAGGGCTGCGAACAACTCAAAAGGGGAAAAGGGGATACAAACACAATACACGTAATTAAAATACACAAGACTCATACAGCCATACAAGTCGAGAGGGGAGGGGAACTCATCAACCCCAGGCCTGCCGGCACAGCCAGGTTTTGACTGCTTTCCGGAAGGCCTAGAGAGAGGTGAGGGTCTGAATCCCCGCGGGGAGTTCATTCCAAAGGGCCAGAACTGCTACAGATAAGGCCCTCCCCCGGGTGGTAGCCAGATGGCATTGGCTGGTAGACGGAACCCGGAGGAGGCCAACCCTGTGCGATCTAACGGGTCTATGGGAGGTAGATGGGTAGAGAGCTAATCCTACCTTTGTTGGATCCTAGGTCAGGGCATTTGCCTATGTGTTCTGACCCCACCTCGTCCTACACCAAAGCACGCCGAGACAAAGATACTTCAAGGATTTATTAACACACAGACTAGCCCTTGGTAGCAATCCAGCACAGACTAGACGTTGGCAGCAATCCAGCACAGACTAACCTTGGCAGCAATCCAGCCTGCCAAGCTAGCCACGAGAGTTCTTCAGCTCTAGTAAGTATGTTGACTCCTGCAATGAGCGTGCGCACAATCATTCCTTTTATAGTCTTGAGAGGAGCCTAATTACCACCAGCTGAGTGCAATTATCTCCTATAACTGCGTAACTGTTCCTTACGCCTATTAGCACTCCGTTGCCGGGCATCCAGGACCAACTCCCTTGTCTCTTCTCCACTGCTCCAATGCATGACATCACGATCACACTCCCTTGTCTCCTCCCCACTGGTCCAAGGCGCAGGCGCCCCCTGGTGGCCAACCAGCCTCTCTGCACCCTGCTCGGAGTCGGAACCAAGTCCAGGGTCTTCCACATCCTCCAGAGCCGACTCATAGGGCCCCTCACTGTCGGAGTCTGGTGGCAGCTCCAACGGCTCCTGCTGGGCCACAACACTTATGAATAGACCTAGCTATCTCTTTATCTCTTAAGTGCAGACATCTACTGTGGGCTATTGAGGAGGGTGGGCGCTATTAAGAGTGAGTCTGCTTCGGGGGTGGGTTTCAGGTGGTTCGCGGCGGTCCCCGTGAACCAGTTGGTCGGCGAACCCGGAAGTAAGTAACTTCCGGGAACGCCGAAGGGTCCACCCGCCCGCCCGCATTTCTTACCCAGTTTTGATGAGTTCTGCGCTTCCACGCATGCACAGGACGCATACAGCGCCTGCGCGATCCTCCAGGAGCAGCTGGAGCATCGCACAGACGCTAGTATGCATGCTTGCATTGCATGTGTGCACGAGGATGCCGCCGGCCCTGTTCCAACCAAACCGGTTGGAACGGGGCGAGAAACCCACCCCTGGTCTGCTTCCTGCCTAAAATCAAACATGTTTCCCCATTTCTGACCCAGGGAAATATAATATTCGGCCTTTTTAATATTTCCTAGAATATTTCATTTTCCTAGGAGAGGAGTAGGTGCTAACTTTCAACAACTCCTTTGAGTACGACTTGGGTTCAGGTGAGTTCAAGCATGTGAATGTTCTTCCCAATGTTCTTCTTGCCGTGGCCTTTCTTCCATGCAGTATTCATGGCAGTCTCCTATGCAACACAGATCACACAGATTAGGCCTCCTCCGAGTTCCATCCGCCAGTCAGTGTCGACTGGCGACTACGCGGAGGAGAGCCTTTTCAGTAGTAGCTCCGACCCTTTGGAACAGTCTCCCCGTGGAGATTCGTACCCTCACCACCCTCCAGACCTTCCGCACAGCCCTCAAGATCTGGCTATCCCGTCAGGCCTGGGGCTAAAGATTGTAATCCATCCCCTCCCGAATGATGAATGTTGCTTCTATTTTTAATTACGTACTGTTTTATATGTCATTGTGTGTACTCCCTTCCCTATACGTTGTAAGCCGCCCTGAGTCCCCTCAGGGAAAAGGGCGGCCTATAAATAAATTTATCTATCTATCTATCTATCTATCTATCTATCTATCTATCTATCTATCTATCTATCTATCTATCTATCTATCTATCTATCTATCTATCTAACCAGCCCCAACCTTACATATGTTCTGGGCTCCCACAAGATCAACTAGAAGCTGCCACTTGCTGAGGCTAAAGCATCCATTTATTTCTGTTACAAACACCAGCTTGCCAGCAATGACCGAATTTTGCTTCTTGGATTGTGAGGCTTACCTAAGTGATGTCAGTACAAATGAAAGCAGAAGAACTTAATTATTCCCTAATTTTTTTTTATCTCAACGAATTTGGTTTAATGCCACTGGAGCTAAAAAGGATTTGAGCTGATTCGACTGGGACCTCTGGAATGAAACTGCTCCTACTTTTCCACACTGAAAATATTCTTCACTTTTGAAAGGTTCAAGGCAGTTTTCCCATTGCAAACTGCAAACTTGAAATGGGCCACAATTATCCTTAAGGGAAAAACCCCTTGCTCAAGAATACAGTGGTAGATTCTTGAGAAAGCCCACAATAATTGGTGCCAAATTCTTCCGAGGATTCTGTATCCTTTCTGCTCCTAGGTATCACATTCTGATCATTCTACTTTCTCCCCACCCACCCAAAAAGCAAATGAAATCCCCGTCTTGGATCAACAGAAATAAAACTTCCAAATCAAAGAAAGAATAGTTGCATTTTGTTCTTTGCTAGTCAAATCCACATCAAACACTGTCTGCAGATTAACCCTATACCTGTCCGACACAGAGAATCAGGACCAGTGGTGGGTTTCAAAAAAATTTCAAACCTACTCTGTGGGTGTGGTCTCCTTTGTGGGAGTGGCTTGCCGGCCATGTGACCTGGTAGGAGTGGCTTGCCGGCCATGTGTTTTCTTTCTCTCTCTCTCACTCTCTCTCTCTTTCCTTCCTTTTGTCTCTCTATCCCTTTTTCATTTTTTTCTTTCATCTCTCTCACACTTTTTCTTTCTTTTTTCTTTTTTTCTTTATTTCTTTCTTCCTTCCTTTCTCTTTCTCTTTCTCTCTCTCTCACTCTGTGTGTGTGTGTGTGTGTGTGTGTGTGTGTAGGTGTGGCCTCCTTTGTGGGAGTGGCTTGCCAGCCATGTGACCTGGTAGGAGTGGCTTGCCGGCCATGTGTTCTCTCTCTCTCTCTCTCTCTCTCTCTCTCTCTCTCTCTCTCTCTCTCTCTCTCTTTCCTTCCTTTTGTCTCTCTGTCCCCTTTTCCTCTTTTCTTTCATCTCTCTCACTTTTTCTTTCTTTCTTTCTCTTTCTCTCTCTGTGTGAGTCTGTGTGTCTGTGTGTCTGTGTGTCTGTGTGTCTGTGTGTCTGTGTGTCTGTGTGTCTGTGTGTCTGTGTGTCTGTGTGTCTGTGTGTCTGTGTGTCTGTGTGTCTGTGTGTCTGTGTGTCTGTGTGTCTGTGTGTCTGTGTGTCTGTGTGTCTGTGTGTCTGTGTCAGTGGTGGGTTTCAAAAATTTTTGGAACGTCTTCTGTAGGTGTGGCCTGCTTTCTGGTGGAACCTCTTCTAACCGGTTCGGTAGATTTGACGAACCGGTTCTACCGAACTGGTGCGAACTGGTAGGAACCCACCTCTGATCAGGGCCATTCCTTAGGTTTGCAGCATAGAAGATTTATTCAAGCTGGTCAACTAAAGTTCAACACTAAATTGGTGCCAGATAATTGTCAATGGAATTCAGGAGAGGTTACCCTTGGGGTGCTTATGGGAATGCAACAACTCTAAACTGATAATGCATTTAACTCTGCCTCCCGCAGCTCTGCCTGCTTTTCTCCAACCTTACCAAAGGACACACAAGAGCAGATGACAATAAGATTTCATGTGGTCTAGGTTTACTCCATTGCTTAACATTGAATCACAGCTGTAAATTTAATAGTTTGATATTTTTTTCTTGATGTTGGCGTTTTGAGAATTAAATAATAATTTTTAATCTGATTTTGTTTTAAGTTGGGTTTTTTTAAACTTTGGATTTTTGTCTTTTTTCATCACTATACAGATACATTATTGGCTAGTTGATGCACTAAATTCTGTAAATCCTTGCTCTAAAACCTGTTGATGAATGGTCTCCTTTACTTCTTCAGTCAATGATGTATAGACATCCTGGATGTGCTATTTCTGCCTATGGTAATTGTTATGCTAGGGAAAATGTCGTCAAATTCATGATTCTAATTTAAAAGACTTTGGGTGATTGATGATGAAGATTCAGAGTTCATGTTTAACTTGCAGAAATTAACATTACAGTCATCCTTTAGCAATCCTTCACATCTTCTGTCCTCAATTAAGGAACTTTTCAGAGGAAATTAAGTCCTAATGGACAGTTTCAGTTGACTTGGTGTTGCTAGTTCATCTATCTTGATGGTGCACCCTAGCAGGTTCTCCTGTAGAATATTTGAGTTTCATTGCATATCATCTGTCTTTTTGTTCAATTCATGCATTATTCTCAAAGAAGCCAATAATAATTTTATTACAAGAAGCCATTTGGCTTATGAGACTATCTAATATAGTCAGGTCCCTTTGCCTTCTCATTCCTGATCGTATCACACAGCTCATCTGACCTCAAACAAGAAATTGCTTCCCCTCAAGAGAACTTCTTTTAAAGTGGAATTTTTGAGAGACCGAGAGAAAATGGTTAGCAAAGGAGAAAGGGAAAGAAAGGATTTATTAGTAGAATAAAATGAAATGTGTTAACATTGTTAATGGTATGTAGCTAATTATGATGTGAGGGAACTATATTAACATTATTAATTGTGGATAACTAATTAAGTGAAATGCTTACTATATAAAAAATTGAATTTGAAGATATATGCTACCTACGGTAAAATAGAATAACGGATGGAAATGAAATGATAACTTTGGCTAACTTTGAAGGGGCAAATAATAATAATAATATTGTTTATGTATCAAGAAGAAATTAAGCTCAAGATGGAAAATATGGAAAGGAAATAAAATGGCTGGAATCGGAAATGGAAATATGATGTAAAATGAATTTTGCATACGAGAAGGAAAAACCCAGGCGACACTTCGTTTATAAAAGAATTTAAAATTTGTAACTAAATTTTTTTTTAAAAAAAACTTTGTTTAGAAAAAACAAAAAGAAAGAAACTGCTTTCCCTCTTTCTCTTTCTCTGCATATAAATAAAGATTGTGTAACACTTCCAATCCACCCTTAAAGAGTATCTCATCCAAGATATACCCAAGATGGAGCCAAGGTGGCGCAGTGGTTAAAGTGCTGCACTGCAGCCACTTCAGCTGACTGTTATCTGCAGTTCGGCGGTTCAAATCTCACCGGCTCAGGGTTGACTCAGCCTTCCATCCATCCGAGGTAGGTAAAATGAGGACCCAGACTGTGGGGGCGATATGCTGACTCTGTAAACCGCTTAGAGAGGGCTGAAAGCCCTGTGAAGCGGTATATAAGTCTAACTGCTATAAGATACAAGAGGTGGGTTCCTACCGGTTCGCACAGGTTTGGTAGAACTGGTTGGTCAAATCTACCGAACCATTGAGAGGAGGTTCCACCGGTGGACCCGGAAGTAAATTCCGGAACGCCTGTAGAGAGGAAGGAAAGGATGACATTGACTAGTGAAATATATAGTGGTCCATGCATATTCTATATAATCCCCCATTAGTGTATATGGTGTATACAGTGAGTTTTTTCAGAATAATAAAAAATAAATAAATTGTAAAGGAAATCTCACTAAGCCTATATCTATCCCAAAAGATGCAAAGGAAAGATACAGTCTAGCAAATAAGACTGTAAATATAGTACCCCACCCACAACTCTTTAAAGTAGATATTTCATGAATCCAGGGAAAAGGTGCCACCGCTTTAAAAAGTACCAAATAGATGCTGTGGGCTTTACATTCCTATATATTCAAAAACAGCGCATAGCCCTAACAAACATTATTATTTAATGAATTTAAGTTGTTGCCACTGCTTTGAAGTTAAATTCAGATGTATGGATGCCGCTTTCTTTTACGTGTAATTTATACCTCTATCTTGACTGGGAATGCTGACATCATCTTGGCCACTCCTACCCAGTCACATGGCCGGCAAGCCACTCCCACCCAGTCACATGGCCGGCAAGCCACTCCCACAAAGCAGGCCACACCCACAGGGTAGGTTCCAAAAAATCTTGAAACCCACCACTGCAAGATGCATCCCCAAACTTTTGGGCACCACAGACGAGTTCCATGGAGAAAGAATTTTCTGTGGACCGGAGGGGCACAGTTTTGCACGCTGCCTGCATCCACAGATGGTGCTTCACTCATTTGCATGGCTCAGTTTCTGGCATGCTGCTACCCAGTGCCAGCCCATGGACCTGGGGTTGGGGACCTCTGCTTTAAGATGCACAGTAAGACAAATGTAGCTCTTATCTCCTATAGTTTGACAGAGCTACACATTTTCTTAGGATAACACCAGGCAACGGCTTTGCGAGTGTTGCAATCAAGTGTTCTCTTTGTGTTCCCATTACATTCACAATGATCTTCCTTGTTTCAAATTGCTTCAATCATATTGCCTTGGACCAGAGGTGGGTTCCTACCAGTTTGCACCTATTCAGTAGAACCGGTTCATCAAATCTACCGAACCGGTTAGAAGAGGTTCCACCAGTGGACCCGGAAAGCAGGCTACACCTACAGAAGAGGTTCCAAACATTTTTTGAAACCCACCACTGGTCCTTGGATATGATTATTCTACACTATCATGCTCATATTTATAAAACTCAGTGCCTCTGTGAAAGGTAAGGATGACGACTGCGTTTGTGGTGCAATCAGAACATTGCGTGTGTTGAAGTTGTTTTAACGCAAACCAAAGATGCCTTTTCAAAAACAAGTTTACTTCATATTCTTCTGCATGCCAGTGCTGTGTCTGAGGTAATTTAAGGTGGTTCTGACAAGTGTCGTCGGCATCTTCATATCTGGTCACATGGGCAGCAAGCCACTCCCATCTGGTCACATGGGTGGCAAGCCACTCCCACAAAAGAGGCCACACCCACAGAGTAGGTTCGAACAATTTTTGAAACCCACCACTGCCTTGGACACCGTCTCTGTCCTCTCTACAGCCAATGCTTCTGCCTCACTAATATTTTCTCTAGCCTCATTGCTTAGATCTAAAATTTAAAAATTATGGACTCATAAAAGGAATTCAGGAAAACTTTGGTCTCTACTCTGTTTAAAAAACACACAAACACAATTCCTGGATGCAAGCAGTTCCTATCTACTTTTCATCTTTCTGTTCTGCTGCAGCTGCTTTTTTCCCCCCCAGCAACACGCGATTTGTGCAATCATTTTATCTCCCCTGTTCCCACTACAAAAGGCAATTCATGTAAGTCATTTTCAAAATTGTAGTAATTAAACTAATTAATACTAAGCAAATGGAAGAAGAAAGACTTTTTTGTTTTCAGAGAAGGAATAATAATTCCTATCATGTATAAAACATTTCTGAATAACAAGGGGAAAGTGGGGGCAAAACTGGTTTCCTTCAGCTCCAACTCTTAACCAGCATCAGACATGAACTGGTGGCAGTTGGCTTCATTAACAGCAAGAGTTGGAGACCATGTCAGATATGTCACCTAGGATTCATGTGGATTCATAGCAGTGGTGGGTTTCAAAAATTGTTCGAACCTACTCTGTGGGTGTGGCCTCCTTTGTGGGAGTGGCTTGCCACCCATGTGACCGGATGGGAGTGGCTTGCCGCCCATGTGACCAGATATGAAGATGCCGACGACACTTGTCAGAACCACCTTAAATTACCTCGCACACAACACTGGCATGCATAAGAATAGGATGTAAACCTGTTTTTTAAAAGGCATCTTTGGTTTGCATTAAAACAACTTCAACACACGCAATGTTCTGATTGCACCACAAACGCAGTAGTCATCCTTACCTTTCACAGAGGCACTGAGGTTTATAAATATGAGCATGATAGTGTAGAATAATCATATCCAAGGACCAGTGGTGGGTTTCAAAAAATTTTGGAACCTCTTCTGTAGGTGTGGCCTGCTTTCTGGGTCCACTGGTGGAACCTCTTCTAACCGGTTCGGTAGATTTGACGAACCGGTTCTATCGAATAAGTGCAAACTGGTAGGAACCCACCTCTGATTCATAGTGATGTGGAACAGTGGTTCTCAACCTTTTCTTCATCATGGGCTCCCTTTAAAGATCTTTCGTGGCCATGGACCAGGGCCACAGACTCCCAAGACGTGGCTCAAGATTTAAATCATAACATTTCTTCAAGCCTTTGTGGACTCCCTGTGACAACATCATGGCCCCACCAGGTGTCCGTGGACCATAGGTTGAGAACCAATGATGTAGAGGATTGTCACAGTTTATTAGGGTAACGTGAACTTCATGGAGGATTAAAGTGCTGGAACCTGTAGGAGGTTATCACCCAGCCCTCTCCCAGAAAAATGAAATATCCTAGGAAATATTGAAAAAGCAGAATATTTCTCTGGATATGAAAAGAAAGAAACCTGTTTTAAAAGACAGAATAGCTGCCTGTAGCTTCCTGCCCATCCCCACTTTGTCAATGGGCCATTAAGAAGGCCAAACTAGTCCCCTTACATAATAAAGACTTCTCCACTACAGCTCCAGGGGGATGGGATTAAAGCTTGATAATATTGGCCCTTTACTCAACTGACCACATGGCATTTGAGAACTCAACCAAACCTGGATTCAAAACACAGCCTAGAGAGTTGCCCCTACATGGCCCCATGGGAGTCTGACAACCAATCAGAATACATTTCTTACACAGGAACATGAAAGAGAGAGGTGGGGCTGAACAGGTTATAAAAAGCCTAACAAGCCCCTCCCTCAGCCCTTCTCTTCTTCTCCACCAACATTGAAGCATGTGATCCCGTTTTCTGTTCAGGGCTCAAGCCATGTGGCCCTGTCCAACAATAAACCATCTTTCCAAGCAGCCTCCATGTCTCCAGTGTCTTTTTCCCCACTTGGAGCCGAACCCAGAAGGACATTTCTTTCCTCAAACCCAAGGAGATCTGATCCTCATGAATTACACCCAGTATTCAGCCCAAAGGGAATTAAAGTCATTTAAAAACCAATCAAATCAATTGACTTAAGTGTGGTCATTTCTCAGTTGGAAAGGGATTGTTACCTAAATCATACTAACTTCCTTAAAGGATCAGAGTTTATAGTTTTAGTGGTTTGCAAGATATAAATGCTACAAGATTTATTTCAGTTATTGGAGGCCAAATAAAGTCAGTTCTTTTTAAAAAGACTGTACTCTGTATAGCCACTAAATCCCAGAGGTGGACAGTATACATCTATACTCTTCTTTAAAGTAACTCTTATATTAAAATCATGTCTAAGTACTCTGGAAATGGCTTAACAATAGGCAATCATACCCAGGACGGTAGTAATTGTGGCTGGATATTTGACAGGACTGATAAATATAGATAAACCTGGGTTTGATTGAATTAGTATTAGTTAATATTTGTTACCACAGAAACCTTGCTCTTGAGTAAGGTTGCATTGCTCTTGCTTCATTTCCCTCCCACATAAAATATTTCTTAAAAATGGAAGTTCATTGCAACTTTTTTTTTTTTACTAAGGATGGATTTACCCAGGGACCCAAAGAAAGATGGAATATAACCCTCTACCTGTAATGAGAGATTCTGTATAGATAGATAGATAGATAGATAGATAGATAGATAGATAGATAGATAGATAGATAGATAGATAGATAGATAGATAGATAGATAGATAGATAGAATGAATTGTGATCAGAAGGAAAACTTGTCAAAACTGATATCCAAAGACATTTCTGAGTGTGGCTGTATGCAATTTGTACAATGACTCAGGGTAATGAAATCTGCAGCTAGAAAGTGCTTCCTTCCAATTATTATTGGGTTGGTTTCTGGAGGCACAGAGTGTGGCATAGAGACCAGTAAGAAATAGTCCGTAATTAATGCGTTCCATCCTTGACAATATACACAGGACAAAGGCTCTACTGATAATATGCAAGGAGTCCAGTTTTGACCTCATTGACAAAAGCAACTAGATCCAGTTTCTAGATGACCATAGAAAATACTTTTAGTAGAATAATAGAGTTGGAAAGGACCTTGGAGTTCTTCTAATCAAACCCCCTGCTTAGGCCGGAAACCCTACACCACTTCAGTCAAATAGTTATCCAATCTCTTCTTAAAAACTTCCAGTGTTGGAGCATTCACAATTTCTGAAGGCACGTTGTTCCACTTGTTAGGAATATAATCTAACGTTTGGGTTGGCAATATATAAATCATGTAACAATGCTGTACCTGTTTCTTTAAATCATACTGTAAAATGTGATTGGTTGCTGTTTTCCTCAATCAGCCATAAGAGGCATAGCCTGAGGATAAGATACAGGCTATTCCATGAATACCATGCCACAGTGGTGGGATTCAAATAATTTAACAACTGGTTCTCTGTCCTAATGACCAGGTGGGGTAGGCGGGGCTTAGTGGTCATGTGACTGTGTGGGCGTGGCTAACTCAACATTACTCAGGTTGATGGGCGCTTCGCCTTAGTTGTGACAATGGTAATAAGGGTTAACTGGCGAGGCAGTTTCTGTAAGCAGGGCAATCAAGATTAGGCTGGAAACAACACCAGAATGTTTCCTTCCTGCCTTCCTTACAGGATTAGCCCTGTAAAGTGGAAAAAATCAAAAGGAGATTTCTTCCAACAACCGGTTCTCCGAACTGCTTAGAAAGTTACCAACTGGTTCTCCCGAATAGGTGCGAACTGGCTGAATCCCACCACTGCCATGCCAGGAAAAACAGTTACCATGTTAATGCTGTGAAAGGCAACCAAGAAAAAAATCCTAAAACTGCAGAGAATGAGTTTTGTTCCAAGACTATTTCAGTGGAAGATGCTAAAGTACACCCACGAAAGGAGATAAGTTTGTTGGACAGATAATTGTTTTCAGCATCCACCCACACGCCAATTTCTTGTCTTGAGGTTTGCAATTGTTAAAAACGCACCTTCAGTTCTAAACAGAGTCAAGATGCTTAGAAAGAATTGGCAGCAAGAATGAAACAAGACAAGCAACTCCATGAATAGTGAACGCTGTTGATATAGTTAGGCACCTGGTGGGTTTCCTGAAATAAGAACTTTCCAAATCTTTTAAGATTTATTCAGATAATACCAATCAGGCTCGAATAACATATAGGAGTCTTCTTAACCCTTGGTTCCCATCCTCCACTCCCAAGAATGTGGGACTACTGAACCAATATCAGATCACATGTTTTCCAAGGAATCTGAAAAACACCAACAAATATTGTCATAAGAACAAATATGGATTAAAGCACTTTCCCCAGCTATTTTATAATCTCATCATTCCAGTTTTGGAGTCTTTGGACTGGACCCTATGGGGAATAACAATAATTCCAGTTGATTGGAGGAATCAAATTGGTTTTAGGCTATTTTGGGGCCTAAGATAGCCTCTTTAGATTATTTTGATGGCTAAGAGAGGAAACAATAGAGAAACTACACAGAAGACCTGAAATATATATATCTGTTAATTTAGTATTCACTTTTCCCTGAAAAGCACATACATTTTAAAAAAAACAAAACATAGTGAGATTGAGAATAAACACATACTAAATCTTTCTTTAATTGTTCTGATGAAAGAAATGTCCTTCTGGGTTCGGTTCCAAGTGGGGAAAAAGACACTGGAGACATGGAGGCTGCTTGGAAAGATGGTTTATTGTTGGACAGGGCCACATGGCTTGAGCCCTGAACGGAAAAGGTGATCACATGCTTCAATGTTGGTGGAGAAGAAGAGAAGGGCTGAGGGAGGGGCTTGCTAGGCTTTTTATAACCTGTTCAGTCCCACCTCTCTTGTTTCCTGTTCCTGTGTAAGAAATGTATTCTGATTGGTTGTCAGACTCCCATGGGGCCATGCAGGGTAAACTCTCTAGGCTGCGTTTTGAATCCAGGTTTGGTTGAGTTCTCAGATGCCATGTGGCGAGTTGGGTAAAGGGCCAATATTATCATGCCTTAATCCCATCCCCCTGGAGCTGCAGTGAAGAACTCTTTATTATGTAAAGTGGACTAGCTTGGCCTTCTGAATGGCCCATTGACAAAGTGGGGATGGGCAGGAAGCTACAGGCAGTTGTTCTGTCTTTTAAAACATGTTTCTTCCTTTTCACATCCAGAGACATATTCTGCCTTTTCAATATTTCCTAGGATATTTCTTTTTTCTCGGAGAGGGCTGGGTGATAACTTCCTACAACCCCTTGACAGATACATAGAAATAAACAACATCTAAATACCAGTCAAAAGAGATAATCAAACAGCCAATTACTTTAGTCATTCTAGAAATTAGCTGAGTTCTACTCTATCTAAATTTCCAGACTAGTGTAGGTAAAAAGGCATAGCATTTGTAGCATCCAGCATAGAGAGCATTGCCCAGCCTGGATAAGACCAATGCTTGCCAAAACAGATATAAGGTAATCTTGTTCCTTGCTTAGTCTGGAAGATGATAAAGAAATACAAATCTTTTAGTGTCCCAAACTGTGCATAGTATATGCTTATTTTTGGGGACAATGCAACTCTTTCCAGGACGGGGAAATTCATGGCTTTCTTAGAATTATGATTCCCTAAATGAGGATTGTTTTCTTTAGATTCAGTTTCTTTTGTGGTTATTATACCATTACTGACATGGTAGCTACCATATCTGGGCTACACAAATCCAGTAATAATCAAGATTCTAGCAGCCCAATGTTGCTTTTCCAGCAAGCCGGCCTGGCCTGAACAAAACAAAACAAATTATTGATTATTGTTAATTTTAATCGAATTTTTAAAAAATGTTATTGTTAATTCTAATTGGGTTTGCTTGGGATATTCTATTTAATTCTTTTTAACTTTTGTAATATGTGTTTTTTTTAAAATGTTGTACGCCACCCTGAGTCCTTGGGAGAAGGGCGGCATATAAATCCAATAAACCTAAACCAAAAGCAAAATGAAGCTGCTACTTTCTTCTGCTTCAAGTTGTTCTGATGGCCTTTTCTGCAATATCATCTTATAAGCTACCAGTTGCGCTGAAATAACACAGCATGCCCAGGTGCAGTGAATAAGGCCATCTCCATGGTGTAAATCAACCTTCTGCAGTATTCAGACAAAAAAAAACACCCTGTAATATGCCAACATTTTTATGCTAAACACAGGAGCCAAAACAGTATGAACAACAGCACTGTCAAAACTGCTCTCTTTTCCTTTCCTCTTTCTCTCTCAAGCTCTTTGATTCTCCAAAGCAGTTTCCTTCTAGCCTTCACATTTGCCCACATTTTAAAAAAAAAACCTGAGCTGATATCATACCATAAGCGCACATGCTTGGAAGTTAGTTTCAAGCCCTGAATTTACAGGCTGAACTAAATTAAGATTACCTATGCATATCATTATAAAAAAAATAAAAGCCAGTGCAATTATTTTGTTCTTTCTTTTGTTGGAAAGTCAGACAGCGCACAATGATGAAAGACACTAAGGGATGATAATAAGTCAGTAACATTTCTTTCTGAAGTTTTTCTTTCTGTTCACACCCCTCTTCAGATCCGTGTGCAAAAACATCTCCTGCTCATTGTCTTTGTGGTATGATTTTCCATTTGACTAAGTAAATTGCCATTAAAACTGCTGTTTTTGAGATACACTTTTTAAAATGAGCTTCCAAGAGGCGATCTAATCAATGGAATGACAGAAACATTTCTTGGGCAAATGATCGGGACTCTTACTGGGAAAAGTAATTCACCTTGTTTTGAGCTGTGATGGTGCAGTGCAGAGATGGATTTCTACCAGTTCGCACCTATTTGGTAGAACCGGTTCGTCAAATCTACCGAACCGGTTAGAAGAGGTTCCACCAGTGGACCCGGAAAGCGGGCCACACCTACAGAAGAGGTTCCAAAAATTTTTGAAACCCACCACTGGTCTTTGGATAGGATTATTCTACACTATCATGCTCATATTTATAAAATTCAGTGCCTCTGTGAAAGGTAAGGATGACTACTGCGTTTGTGGTGCAATCAGAACATTGCGTGTGTTGAAGTTGTTTTAACGCAAACCAAAGATGCCTTTTAAAAAACAAGTTTACATCCTATTCTTATGCATGCCAGTGCTGTGTGTGAGGTAATTTAAGGGGGTTCTGACAAGTGTCGTCGGAACCTTCATATCTGGTCACGTGAGCGGCAAGCCACTCCTATCCAGTCATATGGGTGGCAAGCCACTCCCACAAAGGAGGCCACACCCACAGAGTAGGTTCGAACAATTTTTGAAACCCACCGGGAAACAGATGTGCCACCTCACAGGTTTGCCACAGATATCGTGGGTGGCCAAGGTACTTTCTCACTGCAATGCATTTGGAGGGAAAGGGGGGGATGGGAAATTACCCCCCAAAAATCTACAATGGCTTTATTAAATGTTTGCATTACTGCCATCTCTGGCCTTAAAATGCTGGTTCTACCCTTAATGATCTGAACACAAAGGAGTAACGCAGCATAGCACTAGAATACAATCCCAGAGGAGATAGACCTCTTCTAACAAAGGAATCAAGCTCTCTCCAACTGCAGAGATGGCCTGCCAGATCTATGTGCCAATGAAATAAAACGGATCCGAGGCTATTTTTATTCTGGTGGCATGTCACGATGTGCCATTCCTGCCAGCTTTTGATTGAAAGCTCAAAGCGATCAATAGAAGGAAAATGTATTTTTTGCTTTAAAAGAAAAATAATGGGAGGTGGATGCTGAAATACATCCCAAGATTGCTACTGTACTACCTATCAAAACGATATCATCGGGATAATTACATTGATCATTATAATTGGTTGTGAAATTGGGTTGGTTATGTAAACCATGCTTCAAATTTCCACGTTTGAATTAAGCATCACCGGTGGCCAAGAACCGCCGGTTCAAACGTGTATGGAATAAATTAATTTGGTTTATTGCATACTGAAAATGCTATCTAGTAAAAGAAATGCAGGTGTTGCTATCAATGTAATGGCAACTTAATCATATAGAAGTAGCATTTATAACTTTAAAAAACCCACATCAATGAAATACCGGTAACTAAGAATTAAATATCTTTTTTTCTTAAATACACTCTATAGTTTCTGGTAATTTTAGATCAAATTAATATTTGCACAGCCAAAATAAAGCATTATAATTAAAGGACACATTTCACCTTCTGATACATCTTTCCAACTCTAGAAATCATCATTTTGAGACGTTATAATAAGGTCCATGTTAGAGCAGGTCTAACATTCTGCTCTGGAGAATTAAAAGTGCATTCTGGTTTCTTTAAAGCAGGAATAGAAAGCTGTTGTGGCCCAGCAGGAGCCGTTGGAGCTGCCACCAGACCTCAACAGTGAGGGGCCCTATGAGTTGGCTCTGGAGGATGTGGAGGACCCTGGACAGGGTTCCGATTCCAAGCAGGGCGCAGAGAGGCTGGTTGGCCAACAGGAGGCACCTGAGCCTTGGACCAGTGGGGAGGAGACAAGGGAGAGTGATCCAGATGCCAGAAGTGAGTTGTTCCTGGATGCCCGGAATCAAAGAGCTAACAGGTGTCAGGAACAGTTACGCAAGTACAGGAGATAATTGTGCTCAGCTGGTGGTCATTAGGCTCCTCTCCACACTATAAAAAAGACTGCTTGTGCACACACCCCTCTTGCAGAAGTCAACGCATTGACTAAAGAGAACTGTTGCAACTCACTTGGCAGGCTGAATTGCTGCCAAGGTTTGTCTGAGTTGCTGCCAAGGTCCTTATCTGTTTGTTATGCTTGGCTTTCAGCCACCGAGGTTTTGGTTTCTTGCTATTAAAGTACATTCCAGTTAAGCTTGTCTCGGCTTTCGTTACTGGACAGATGAGGGGGTCAGAACAGAAAACCTATTGTTGAGTGGAATCTGAAACTGTGTAATCATGTGATTGATGTAGTCAATTATGTGATCAATACACTGGGACAATAAAGCGAATGACATGTTAATAGAGAAATCAAAGAATCCAACTCTTGGAGGGACCACACAAAATCCCTTCTCCTCATCCTCCATCAACACCTCATGCCAGTGTTGTTGTCATCAACACTGTGTCAGCTCCGGCCAGCTCAGAGCTGCCATTCAGGGGAGAAGACTGGGCCAGCTGCCAAGACTCACCGTCCCACCTACACAAACTAAAGAAATTCATGCTAACAATCCATGATTAATTGCCGGGTGGTTTTGCTCTGGGTCACAAGGTGATGGGTGTGCTCACGTGCGGGGTGCGGTTTATCCTTCCCATTAAAAAAAATTATTTTCCATTTTCATAGCATATAATCACATGTATACTATTACATAGGCAATATCATGTTGTAATATTAAGTAATTACATCAATTCATCTTGCCATCAACTACCAAAGGGGGGGGAAAAACAGTTATTGGTGCTTCTGCTCTTCATACACCATATTTATACCTTATCCGACACTTTCTTCCCCCTCTCTCCTCCCCCTTTCTACCTCCTTTCTCGCCTCCATCATCCATTTCTACTCTACTTCCCCTTCCTTTCTCCTTCTCCTCTCTTCCCTTACCACTCCTCCTTATACACCTCATCTACCCCCCACTCACCCTCTCTCCTGTCCCTACTCAAAAAATGTGTATTTTTTCAGAAAAAAAATTAAAATTTGCCTGCAAAACCTGTATTACACTAGAAAGTTCGTGCCAAAATATGTACCTTCAAATCCTTGACTTACAGTCATTAGTTTAGTCAACGTGGGAAGTTACAACAGCACTGGGGGGGAAAAAAGTGACTTATGGCCACTTTTCACACTTACAATCATTGGAGCATCCCCACGGTCATGTGATCAAAATCCAGATGTTTGGCAACTGGCGCTGCAGTGTCCGGGGGTGGTGGTGGTCATGTGATCACCTTCCGTGACCTTGTGAGAAGCAAAGTCAGTGGGGGCGTCAGAGTCACATAATCATGGTAGTAGTTCACTGTGGCTGTGTGGAATGATCTACCAGCAGAGATACTTGAGAGACCGCCTGCTGTCAATCACCTCCACTAGACCAATTAGATCTCACAGATTAGGCCTCCTCCGAATTCCATCCGCCGGCCAGTGCCGACTGGCGACCACCCAGAGGAGAGCCTTCTCTGTGGCTGCTCCGATCCTCTGGAACGAACTCCCCGTGGAGATTCGAACCCTCACCACCCTCCAGGCCTTCCGCAAAGCCCTTAAAACCTGGCTATTCCGACAGGCCTGGGGCTAAAGAGCTGTTGCCCCCGTCTCGAATGGTATGGCTGTTGTGTGCTTTTAAATTATGTATTGTTATGTTTTGTCTTTTATTTTCTGTCTGTACCCCCCGCCCTTTCCCTGATTTGAATTGTGAGCCGCCCTGAGTCCCCTTCGGGGGAAAAGGGCAGCATATAAATATAATAAAATCAAATCAAAACCAAATCAAATCTGGAGCCTTCCCACTCTCGTGGCCTTCCAAAAAGCCACCAAGACCTGGCTGTTTCGACAGGCCTGGGATTGCTGATTTTTAAATCAGGTCCAACCCCCAGTTAAGCCAAATGTATGCTGTGTGTTTTTAAACTGTGTATGTTTCTTTCCCCTATGTGTTATTTTATGAGCCGAGGTGGCGCAGTGGTTAAATGCAGCACTGCAGGCTACTTCAGCTGACTGCAGTTCAGCAGTTTGGCTGTTCAAATCCCACCAGGCTGAAGGTTGACTCAGCCTTCCATCCTTCCGAGGTGGGTAAAATGATGACCCGGATTGTTGTTGGGGGCAAATATGCTGACTCTGTAAACCGCTTAGAGAGGGCTGAAAGCCCTATGAAGCAGTATATAAGTCTAACTGCTAACTGCTATTGCTATTTTATTTCGTATTTTGTAAGCCGCCTGGAGTCCTCCAGGATTGGGCGGCATATAAGTTCATTAAATTGCGAATTGCGAATTACTTAACAACTGTGGCAAGAAAGGTTTGCTGCCTTGCCTAGCGACCGAAATTTTGGGCTTGATTGTGAACGAAAGTCAAGGCCGTCTGTCAACGCACGCAGAAATTGGTTTGGTTTGGCTTGGTTTATTAGATTTATATGCCGCGCTTCTCCCAAGGACTCAGGGCGGCGTACAACATTAAAAGAAACACATAATACAAAAGTTTAAAAAAAAAATTAAATAGAATCTCCAAAACAAACCCAATTAGAATTGACAATAACATTTTTTTAAAAAAAAAATGTGGTATATTAATTTATATTCCAACTTGAAAAGAATCTGCTTCCTCTGATACGGGAGTGGAATCGATTTGCGATTAGGGGGGAAAAAAACCGAGGCAATGCATTCAGGTGTAATTAGTAAAAACAGAACCCAGAAATACAACCCCCAAAATCCCCCCGCCCCCACAAAAAAGCGAGGTTAAATATATGATCATGACAACTGGCCTTTTTTTTAGCAATCTAGCCACAGCGTTTCCAAGCAGCTGAAGTTTCTGAACACTTTCCAGAGAAAGCTTTACATGGAGCACTCTGAAAGCGATAAGATATATTTAAAATCCACTTATACCATCTGGCATCCAGAACCTGAGCTATGACTAGGAATATACATCCATCCTGGGAGTGTGGGGGGGGAGGCGCCACTCTTTCTTAATGCCACACCACCGTCACAACCATCTGTCAAATTCCCATCAGCCTCAATCAAATGTTCAGGGCCCTATGATTGCCTATATAAAGCCTAAAACGATGGGCAGAGGGATCCCAGGAATCTAGACCAGGGTTCTCCAAATTTGGCAATTTTAAGACTTGTGGACTTCCAGAATTCTTCAGCCAGCACAGTTAGGAGTTGAAGTCCACAAGTCTTAAAGTTGCCAACTTTGGGGATCCCTGATCTTGGGTTAGGAAACTGTAACACTCAAATACTGCCAAACTAGGTAAAGATAAAGCTTCCCCTCGCACATATGTGCTAATCGTTCCTGACTCTAGGGGGCAGTGCTCATTTCAATTTCAAAGCCAAAGAGCCAGCGCTGTCCAAAGACGTCTCCTGGGCCATGTGGTTGGCATGACTAAACACCGAAGGCACACGGAACGCTGTTACCTTCCCACCAAAGGGGGGTCCCTATTTTTCTACTTGCATTTTTTACATGCTTTCGAACTGCTAGGTTGGCAGAAGCTGGGACAAGTAACGGGAGCTCACTCTGTTATGCGGCGCTAGGGATTCGAACTGCCAAACTGCCAGCCAAGGTGGCACAGTGGTTCGAGTGCAGTATTGCAGGCCACTTCAGCTGACTGCTAGTCTGCAGTTTGGCGGTTCAAATCTCACCGGCTCAAGGTTGACTCAGCCTTCCATCCTTCCGAGGTGGGTAAAATGAGGACCCAGACTGTGGGGGCGATATGCTGACTCTGTAAACCGCTTAGAGAGGACTGAAAGCCCTATGAAGCGGTAGATAAGTCTAACTGCTATTGCTATTGCTAACCTTTCTGAATAACAAGTAAGCATGCCAACCATATACCAGATCATGTCCCTCGATATTCAATATTCTATCATTGGTTAAATGGGTCCAATCACTAATTGCGGATAGGGCCACTGCCTCGTAATATAATTTTAGATTAGGTAATTTCATGCCTCCTCTCTCGCGTACATCTTGCATTATTTTCATCTTTACCCTCGGCTTCTTTCCAGCCCATACAAATTTATTAATGCTCTTCTGCCATTCTAAAAGATTCGCATCTTTTTTAAGTATAGGTAGCATTTGAAAAAGAAATAAAAATTTTGGTAAAATGTTCATTTTCACTGCCGCTATCCTCCCCAGCAGAGATAAGTGCAATTTCTCCCATTTTTTCATCACTATCTGTATACTCCGCCAAAGTGGTTCATAATTATGCTTATATAGTTTTCCATTTGAGGCTAAAATATTGACCCCAAGATATTTGACTTTTTTAACTACCTCACATCCTAGCATCCCTCCTAGTTCTTCCTTTTGTTTAGTATTCATATTTATAGCTAATATTTTGGTTTTTCCTAAATTTATTTTAAAACCAGACACTTGACCATATTGATTAATCGTGTTCATTAAAACCATACTGGATTCCTGCGGTTGTTCCAGCTATTGCTAACCTTTCTGATCGACAAGTTCAGCATCTTAGCCACTGAGCCACCGCATCAAACTACAATTCCCGAAAATCCCAACCAGCACAGCCAACACGGATGAAATGTTACTAGTTCCCTAATCCTTTTGTTAATCCTTCTCAGTTTGTCTTGCAGTATATATCCTTAATCTTCTTCCATCTTCACTTCATTGCTGGCATTTCTGATCTCCCACTGATTAAAGCAAAAATACTTTTCTTTCACACCACTGATGTCAAATTTTGACAAACACTTTTTTTCTTCCTGCCCACCTTAAGTTCATATAAATCAGGCTTTTATGTAACGAGGTTTTATTTTCCAGAAATAAGACCTGCTCTTCAATAGAGCTATTAGCGGTAGCAAGGCTGAATCAGAAGAGGTGCTGATGAATATTCTTTGTAATGCCATTGCAATTACTGAAATTTAATGAACAACCATTACAGAGCCTATAATCTAGGCAGGATTGACAAATGAGTGAACTATAACGTTAGGCGTTTGTGGTCTTAGTTGAAAGATTATGTAGGCTGAATATTATTTCGCAGGAGCTGAGTTCTTAAATCCCATCTCTAAAAAAAACAACACGTCGACTTCATCCAAGAACAGCTTGGATGCTCTCGTCAAGTTAGGTCTAGCAAAGTCTCACCTGTGCACTGTAGCACTAAAATATTAATTACAACGGGGGGAAAGTTTGCAAGACACTTAGGATATCATTCATCCATTGCAATCTTTGTGGTTGTTAGTCACAAAGTCATGTCCGACCAGGGGTGGGTTTCTCGCCCCGTTCCAACCGGTTCGGTTGGAACGGGGCCGGTGGCGTCCTCATGCACGCGCGCAGTGCACGCATGGGTACTAGCGTCTGTGCGATGCTCCAGCTGCTCCTGGAGGATCACGCAGGCGCTGTATGCGTCCTGTGCATGCGTGGAAGTGCAGAACTCGTCAAAACCGGGTAAGGAGCGCGGGCGGGTGAGCGGGCCCTTCGCCGTTCCCGGAAGTTACTTACTTCCGGGTTCGCCGACCAACCGGTTCGCGGGGACCGCCGCGAACCGGTTGAAACCCACCCCTGTGTCCGACCCATCGCAACCCCATGGACAACATTCAGGGTTGGGATTTAAATAATTTAACAACCGGTTCTTTGCCCTGATGATTGAGGAGCCGAGGTGGTGCAGTGGTTAGAGTGCAGTACTGCAGTCTACTTCAGCTGACTGCAGTTCAGTAGTTCAGCTGTTCAAATCCCACTAGGCTCAAGGTTGACTCAGCCTTCCATCCTTCCGAGGTGGGTAAAATGAGGACCCGGATTGTTGTTGGGGGCAATATGCTGACTCTGTAAACCGCTTAGAGAGGGCTGAAAGCCCTATGAAGCGGTATATAAGTCTAACTATTGCTTGTTGCTTGATTTCTTCCAAAACCAGTTCATCAAACTGCTCAGAAAGTTAACAACCGGTTCTCCTGAAGTGATGCAAACTGGCTGAATCCCACCACTGACAACATTCCTCCAGGCCTTCCTGTCCTCTACCATCCCACAGAGTCAAGGGTGGATTCCGGCAATCACTACTTCCGGTTTTCTCATGGGCCCGTGCGCACATGCACAATGCAATAAAAATTGCTCTGTGCATGCGCAGAAGCAAAAAACAAGATGGCGTGGCGGGCCTGGGTCGCTGCCAGTTCCAGCAACCCAGGCTGCGAAACCATTACCGGTTTGGCCAAACCAGTCTGAACCGGTAGGAACCCACCACTGCCCTTTTAAGCTCATGCTGACTGCTTCAGTGATTCCATCTAGTCACCTCATTCTCTGTCCCCTTCTTCTTTTGCCCTCAATCTTTCCCAGCTTTAGGCTCTTCTCCAGTGAGTCCTTCCTTCTCATTAGCTGGCCAAAGTATTTGAGTTTCATCTTCAGGATCTGGCCTTCTAAAGAGCAGCCAGGGTTGATCTCCTCCAGGCCTAAACCAGTTTGATTGAGGAGGAGGAGGAGGAGGAGGAGGAGGAGGAGGAGGAGGAGGAGAGAAGAAGAAGAAGAAGAAGGAAGAAGAAGAAAAGAAGAAGGAAGAAGAAGAAAAGAAGAAGGAAGAAGAAGAAGGAGAAGAAGGAGAAGGAGAAGAAGAAGAGGAGGAGGAAGAGGAGGAGAAGAAGAAAAAGAAAAAGAAAAAAGAGGAGGAGGAGGAGGAGGAAGAGAAGGAGAAGGAGAAGGAGAAGGAGAAGGAGGAGGAGGAGGAGGAGGAGAAGAAGAAGAAGAAGAAGAAGAAGAAGAAGAAGAAGAAGAAGAAGAAGAAGAAGAAGAAGAAGAAGAAGAAGAAGAAGAAGAAGAAGAAGAAGAAGAAGAGCCACCACCACCAGCAGGTAGTTAAAGGAAACAACCTCTACACTGTGTGATGAAAACAATCTCTTCAGAATTTTTCTTCAGGTACGTCATAAACCCTTTTGGATTTCACAGGGAACTTGAGTGTTTTTTTCTGAAGTTTTGATAGATGGTTTGATTGAGACTTTGGTTGCTGACCGCAATGAAATGGGGGAGGCAGCTTTAGATTGGATCGTGCAGACTAGAAAGTCCTCCCTAAAAAAAATTGAAATGCGTATGAGATGGAAATAATTTGTAGTCACTAGAGGGCACTAAGAGTTCAGTTTCAGAATTATAAGGTTTTTTATGAAAAAATGTAGGTGATTGTGTAAGCTGAGGGGGACTCAAAAGCAACAATGTAAGAAATGCCTTTAATAAGGAGCAACTAAATAATCACAAGGAGCAGCGCGATGTTTGAGTTCACACCAATTCTTCTTCGGCCCTCACAAAAAAGACAGCAAACAGTAGCCTGAAGGCAGAGATAGGATTCAGCCAGTTCTGACATGTTCTGGAGAACAAATAGCGGAAATTTTGAGTCGTTCGGCGATCCGTCAAATAGGCTAACTCTGCCCCCGCTGCCTCCCTACCTCCCAGCCTCCCAGCTGATCTTTTTTTTGTTGTCCTGAACAGGAGAATGGAGCTGGAAAGCAGGTTAGTGGGGTGGGGAGAAAATGGGATTTTGCAGGGTTCACCGACAAATGCGCGCTAGTCAAATGCGCGCCGACAAAACCAGAACGACAAAACCGCGATGTCAAAATCACACACCATCAACAATCAACAATCACAAACTAGGACGCGAAAACAACCTTATAACCCATCCACCCTAACCCTAACCCTAACCCTAACCCTAAGCCTAAGCCTAAACCTAAACCTAAGCCTAACCCTAAAGCTAATCCTAAACCTAAGACTAAGACTAAGACTAAGACTAAGACTAAGACTAAGACTAAGACTAAGACTAAGACTAAATCTAAGCCTAAAATTAAGCCTAAACCTAAGCCTAAAACTAACCCTAACCCTAAAGCTAATCCTAAACCTAAACCTAAGCCTAAACCTAAACCTAAGCCTAAGCCTAACCTTAACCCTAAAGCTAATCCTAAACCTAAGCCTAAGCCTAAAACTAAGCCTAAATCTAAGCCTAAAACTAAGCCTAAAACTAAGCCTAAAACTAAGCCTAACCCTAAAGCTAATCCTAAACCTAAACCTAAGCCTAAGCCTAAGCCTAAGCCTAAGCCTAAGCCTAACCCTAACCCTAACCCTAACCCTAACCCTAACCCTAACCCTAACCCTAACCCTAACCCTAACCCTAAGCCTAAACCTAAGCCTAAGCCTAAAACTAAGTCTAAGACTAAGACTAAACCTAAGCCTAAAACTAAGCCTAAGCCTAAGCCTAAGCCTAAACCTAAGCCTAAGCCTAAGCCTAAGCCTAAGCCTAACCTTAATCACGCTTTTGATGTCGCAAGCATTTGTTGGCGCGGTTTTGTCAGCGCGCATTTGACCAGCATGCAGTTCTGCAGTTCTGCTGTTCAAATCTCACCAGCTCAGGGTTGACTCAGCCTTCCATCCTTCCGAGGTGGGTAAAATGAGGACCCGGATTGTTGTTGGGGGCAATATGCTGACTCTGTAAACCGCTTAGAGAGGGCTGAAAGCCCTATGAAGCGGTATATAAGTCTAACTGCTGTTGCTGCTGTTGCTGCTGTTGCTGCTGTTTTATACCAAAATAATTTCAGTTTCCATCTGATTTTCATTTGACTAAACATACCTCCCTATTTTGCTGGCCAAATAATTCCGTACTGGTGTACAGCTACATGGGGTTGCAATGGTATATATATATGAGAGCAGTAATTAGCTACTATTATTCAAGCAACAATTTAGGGGGATTGTTTTAAGGGCAAAGAAAGATTCAGAGCTTCTCTGCCCAAAATGCAAAATATTAGAAGAAGGCCTTCTTCTTTCTGGCCTTGTTCCTGTTCTTGGCTCTCGCTATAGGTATGCTATAGGCTGCCTAAAATTTCTTCAGCATATAAAGATAGGGTAGAAAGGAACATATTGTCCTGAATATGAAGGACGTGATTGCCCCCTGATGGCCAAAGCATTGCATTACAGTTTGTTTTCCTTGGCTAGAGTTGTTCTCCGACCACAGTTTTCCCAAAAGGCGCCAAATCTATTTGAATCAAAGCAGTCTTGCTTTCCTAGTGCGGCGAATGAATTCTTTCCCAGAACTGTTGGATGAAAATATCTGTCTAACTCAAGAGCAGGCAGTAATTCCGTTGAAACCGGTTCATAAAAAGCAATATGTTAACAGTATTTTGTGTTTCCACCAAAGCAGTGTTTATAAACAACAGCCATGGATACACTTTTCTTTTACTGAAAATCCTGGAGTCCCAGGCCTATCTGGAATAAATCAGTTACCAAATTTATATTTGGGTTGAGTGGGACAGAAAATCAGGCATGAGCACGGCTCTCCAAAATGTTTAAAAATCTGGACCCAAATTGTTGGAAGTGTAAAAAAACACCGGGCGCTTTTTATCATATGTGGTGGACGTGCAATGAGGCAAAAAATTATTGGAAAATGATTCAATCATGGTTAGAACAAATGGTGGGAGACCAAATCTTGTTTAAACCAGAGATTTTTCTCCTAGGTATAATACCGGAGGGGTTTAAGAAAGATACACTTTATTTAATTATTCATGTACTAACTGTGGCGCGCATAACTTATGCACAATATTGGAAAAAAGAAAATACACCATCAGAGCTAGATATAATCAGAAAAGTGTTGGCCTGTGCGGAAGCAGATAGGCTCACTCTTGAACTTAAAAATAAAGGGGAATCAGAATATTGCGGGAGGTGGGGGTGGGAGGCACTGTTTTGCAGTGGTTCTCCTCTTACCTCTCGGACAGGTCGCAGTCGGTGTTGGTCGGGGGGCAGAGATCGTCCCTGAGGCCCCTAACATATGGGGTGCCGCAGGGTTCGGTCTTATCCCCCCTACTATTTAACATATACATGAAACCGCTGGGCGAGATCATTCGGAGGCACGGGATAAAATACCACCAATACGCGGATGATACACAATTGTATCTGTCCGCCCCGTGCCAACTCAATGAAGCGGTGGACGTGATGAACCAGGGCCTTGAGGCCGTTAAGAGCTGGATGAGCGCTAACAAACTGGTACTCAACCCGGACAAGACCGAGTGGCTGTTGTGCTTCCCTCCCAATAATTTGGCCGACATTCCAACACTCAGGCTGGGGGGTCAAATTTTATACCCCTCAGACAGGGTCCGTAACTTAGGAGTCCTCCTGGATTCACAGCTGACTCTCGACCATTAGCTGTCGGCTGTGACCAGGGGGGCATTTGCCCAGGTTCGCCTGGTCCGTCAGTTATGGCCCTACCTGAACCGGGAGGCTCTCGCAACAGTCACTCGAGCCCTTGTGATCTCTAGGCTGGAATACTGCAATGGGCTCTACATGGGGTTGCCCTTGAAGAGCATCCGGCGACTGCAGTTAGTCCAGAATGCAGCCGCGCGAGTGATAGTGGGCGCACCGCGGTTCGCCCACATTACACCCATCCTCCGCGAGCTGCACTGGCTACCTGTCGGTCTCTGGGTGCGCTTCAGGGTACTGATGACCACCTTTAAAGCACTCCATGGTAGTGGATCTGGATACTTGAGAGACCGCCTTCTGCCGATTACCTCCCTCCGACCGATTAGATCGCACAGGCTGGGCCTCCTCCGGATTCCATCCGCCAGTCAATGTCGACTGGCGACTACACGGAGGAGAGCCTTTTCTGTTGCAGCTCCGACCCTGTGGAACGATCTCCCCGTTGAGATTCGTATCCTCACCACCATCCAGACCTTCCGCACAGCCCTCAAGACCTGGCTCTCCCAGCAGGCCTGGGGATAAGTTTCCAACTTACCCGCCCGAGTGTTGACTGGTGAATGCATGTTGTGGTTTACCATTTTATTTTGGTCACTTATTGTTTGTCTCTTGTTACTGCACATCCTTCCCTTGTGATTGTAAGCCGCCCTGAGTCCCCTCAGGGAGAAGGGCGGCCTATAAGTCTTAATAAAATGTCTCAAATGTCTCCAAAAAAAAAATGTCTCAAAAAATATTTTGAAGTCTGGAATAGATTTTATGACTGGTATAAGACAAGGTGACAAGACTGGAACAAACTGTATATATTGTGATTGGACAGAAGGATAGACAATGTATTAAGTAAGCTAATTGTCAATGGTTGTGACTAGCTGTATATAATGTGAATATATAGTCACTCCGATTTTGCGGTACTGCATTGTTTTAAATGTAAAAATAATAAAAATATATTGGGAAAAAAAGAAAAAAATAAAATCAGGCATGTGAGTAGAAATTACTGCATTGTCTTTACACCACTCTTCCTTTGAGACGTCTTAAGTAATGTTCATGTTTCCCTCCCCCCTCTGTTTTCATCCTCATTATGACCTTGTGAGATAGGGAGAAAAACATCAGAGATGGGTTCCTACCAGTTCGCACCGATTCGGTAGAACCGGTTCGTCAAATCTACCAAACCGGTTAGAAGAGGTTCCAGCAGTGGACCCGGAAAGCAGGCCACACCTACAGAAGAGGTTCCAAAATTTTTTGAAACCCACCTCTGCCACACAGACACACAAACACACAAACACACACAGAGACAGACTGACACACACAGAGAGAGAGAAAGATAAAGGAAGGAAGAAATAAATAAATAAAAAAGAAAGAAAAAGAGTGAGAGAGATGAAAGAAAAAAAGAAAAAAGGGACAGAGAGACAAAAGGAAGGAGAGAGAGAGAGAGAGAGAGAGAGAGAGAGAGAGAGAGAGAGAGAGAGAGAGAGAGAGAGAGAGAGAGAGAGAGAGAGAGAGAGAGAGAGAACACATGGCCGGCAAGCCACTCCCATAAAGGAGGCCACACCCACAGAGTAGGTTCCAAAAAATTTTGAAATCCACCACTGAAAAACAGAATGACTAAGCTAAAGTCACTTCATCTGGGTTAGGGGAGAATTTGTTGGACAAGATTCTTGAGAGTCATTTGGACTACAAGATCAAATCAGTCGATCCTAAAAGCAAGCAACCCTGCCTGTTCTTTGGAAGGACAGGTGCAGAAACTGAAGCTCAAATACTCTGGCCACCAAATGAGAAGAGCCAGACTCAGTGAAGAAGACCCCGATGCTGGGAAAGACTGAAAGCAAAAGGAGAATGGGACAGCAGAGGATGAGATGGTTAGATAGTATTGGGGTGGGCTTCAAAAATTTCAGCAACGGGTTCTCTTCCTGGTTGCTGGGTGGGCGTGGCCATGGTGGAGGTTGCCTAGTCGGCCTCCGGCACTATGGAAGGGGAACCATTTTTGCTTTCCCGGGGCTCCAGAAGCTTTCCTTCAGCCTTTGGGAGGGCAAAAACTGCCTCCCCCAGGCTCTGGAGGCCCTTCCCCTCACCGAGCCTCCACACAGTCCCTGCACTTACCTAGCATCCAAAGTTCACCGACAAATATGTGCTCGACAAAAGTGTGCCGACAAAACCGCGGCGAGAAAACAGGATGAAATCGCGCCCACAGAAGCGCGCCGATAAATGCGCGCCGACGAAAGCGCACCATCAACAAACAACGTGAAAACAACGTAATACCCTAACCCTAACTCTAACCCTTACCTTAACCCTAATCGCGCTTTCGTTGGCGTACATTTATCGGCACGCTTCTTTGGGCGCGATTTCGTCCTTGCTGTTTTCTCGGCGTGGTTTTGTCGGTGCGGTTTTGTCGGGCGCGCATTTGACGGGTCACGAGCATCCAAAACGGGCTGTGTGGAGACTCCTGGGAAGGCCAGCCAGAGGTGGGATTTGGAGGTTCTCCGAACTAGCCATAATGTTACCTACGAGTTCCCCCGAACCCGGATAAACCGGTAGCAGCCCATCCCTGGGTAGTGTCATCGAGGCAATGAACATGAATTTGGACACACTGCAAGAGACTTTTGAGGGACAAAGGGGCCTGGCGTGCATGTGATCAACCAAGCTTGACTCAGAAAACCTACAAGGTTATCTATGACCCCTACAGCAGCCAATAGCTTGTCACAGGAACAGGAAGCTCAAATTCAAATCCCAAGAGAGACTATAAATCAATCAATCTCCCTCTCCCTCTCTCTCTCTCCGTCTCTCTCTCTCTCCGTCTCTCCATCTCTCTCTCTCCCCCCTCTCTCTCCCTCTCTCTGTTTCTCCCTCTCCCTCTCTCTCTCACCCTCTCTCTCTCTCTCTCCCTTCCTCTCTCCCTCTCCCTCTCCCTCTCTCTCTCCATCTCTGTCTCTCCCTCTCCCTCCATCTCTCTCTCTCCGTCTCTCCGTCTCTTTCTCTCCCTCTCTCTCTCTCCGTGTCTCCATCTCTCTCTCTCTCTCTCCCTCTCTCCATTTCTCTCCCTCCCTCCCTCTCTCTCTCTCCATCTCTCCCTCTCTCTCTCTCCCTCTCCCTCTCCCTCCCTCTCTCTCTCCGTCTCTCCATCTCCCTCTCTCCCTCTCTCCCTCTGTCTCTCCATCTCTCTCTCTCCCTCTCTCTCTCTCTCTCCGTCTCTCCGTCTCTCTCTCTCTCTCCCTCTCTCCATTTCTCTCTCTCCCTCCCTCTCTCTCTCCATCTCTCCCTCTCTTTCTCTCTCTCTCCCTCCCTCTCTCTCTCTCTCCCTCTCTCTCTTCGTCTCTCCATCTCTCTCTCTCTCCCTCTCTCCATTTCTCTCTCTCCCTCCCTCTCTCTCTCTCCATCTCTCCCTCTCTCTCCCTCTCCCTCTCTCTCTCTCTCTCTCTCTCTCTCTCTCTCTCTCTCTCACACACACACACACACACACACACACACACACACACACACACAAACACACACACAAACACACAAGACTATCTTTCTTCCCACTTGGAACAGAACCTAGATGGACATTTCTTCGAACAGTATTATTTACCCCACAACTTATATTTTCATGATATGCCAGTGCAATAAAGTTAATATTCCCCCCCCCCCTTTGCATTAAGGGGGCGGGGTGGGGGTGGAGTGGACTTCAAAAGAGCGGACAGATAAGAGCTAATAGAAAATGGCAACAAGAAAATATACCACAAATTATAACGCTGTCAAAATGTCTAAGAATGTTACATTGAGAAATAACAGGAATTAAAGGGCCCCACAGCTGTGCGATGTGGAATGATAAGGGACTGCCATCCTAACCGTAAGGCATTCTTTCCTCCTAGCCAAATAAACAGCATCTGCAGGAGAAAAAATTTGTTCCTGTGGTTGCCTTTGTTTGCAAGACAAAAATGCAGGTGAATTTGTTTGCAATGAGGTCTGTTAGGAGGATCTGTTGGTCGAATATGAACAGGAAGCAAAAGCATACTAACAGAATATTAAATTGCAGCTGTTGGCAATCTGTCAACAATGCACACTCTACAGCTTTTCCGATTAACCCAACAGATATAGGGGATAGTGGTAGGTTATTAATCTCTGATTCGGTTGCAACCGGTATACTCTGAAAAATAAAGATATACCAATAATCCTTCCCCAGGGGTATCCCATGTTGAAAGAATCTTATCTAAATGTGTACTTTAGCAGCCATCTGTCTTTAATTTTCTTGAAACACACAAACACACACACACTTTTCCTAGCTGCTGTATAAACCTGGATGGTTACTTTCACTCCCACTGAGATAGAAACATGTTTGGGTTATTTTTTCCATCCAGGCCAGAACTCTTGATAGTCTGTTTGCATGCAATTCCCTGAGCAGCTTATATGCAAATAATATTTCTCTAGCCCTATTTCATTAGAGGGAATATTTTACTTAAAGATTTTGTGTCAAGTCAAGTGTAATCTGGCTAGCAAAGATACATTCTTATCTGGAGCATAATTTGTATAGAGGAGTGGGCCAGAAAGATAAAATTCAGCAGAGGATGTGACAGAAAGAATAAAAATTACATTACATTAAGAAGGGAGGCCGGGTGTAAAACTTGGAACCACGGTGTATAGTTTTAAACAAGAAGCTGGTTTATAACTTTCAAAAAAGCAGATTTTTGATTTTTTTTTGAAGAAGAAGAAGAAAAATGTTAAGAACTGGGCTGTGGAATTCATAACCATTTATGCTTGTGTGTCGTGACTCAAAATGCAAAAAAGCCAATGGAGAGAGTTCCCCATTTATTATGAATAAGTAAGAAATGTTTATTTAGATATAAATATATAAAAGGTCACATTCCCCCTACAACTCTTTTCTAGGCAACATGTAATAACTTGATATCGATCAACAAAATGCAAGTAGCAGTAAAAAAAATAAGACAGTGTATTAAAAAGCACTGTTAAAAGGGGTTAAAAACAGACGTCGCTTAAAAAAAAATTAAAAGTGCCAAAGGGTAGAAAAAAACAAATTTTCTTTTTTTAAAAAAAGCTTCTACTTTGTCGGACTACCAAAAGAAGCAGTTCTCTGTCAAATTAGGAATGCAAAGAAGCGTTCAAGATTATTTAAAAAATGTCATCCAAAAATATCATACAGTCTCCTGTGGTCTTTAGATCCAGAATGGGTGGCTGCAAAACTGTCCTTACATTTTGCATTTGGAAAGACTTGGGGCAACAAATATACGGTATTATTTAAAAATCAGGGTCTCGGCCTTGTCCATTTTTCAAATGGGTGCTTTCTTTTTTGGGGGGGGGGAGGATTTTTTATTGTTTTAGTTAAACAAAAAACACACACACAAAAAAAGAATAATCTTTCGTTACATCTTGTAGAAAGCGTATCGATTGGTTACAAATATATTCCGTGCGTTTCTTCCACAATCCTTACATATACTTCATTCCAATCGAGTTGTACATTTTAAGTCAAGAAGGAAAAATTATGTATTTTACTATCCCTGTATCACAATTCTCATTTGGTTACCGTTATTTAAACATGTTTTTATCTAGAACCATTTCTATTTAAAGACACAACCACCTACTGGCATTCATTTGCAGTTTCAATAGATCTCCAATAACATTACACCTTTATGACATATTCTAAAACAAATTCAGTTAAATAAGATATCTAAGCATCCCCCCCATAATACACCTGTATGTATCATTAAGTATTATCCATTAACATTTCCTTGTTATTATTGTAGTTGACTAAAAGTTATTTACTGTTTATCTCACCGCTCCTCTCCACAGACCCAGACAATATTATACCTCTATAGCCATCTTTAAACAATGATGTATTAATAAGATTTATAGGACTTTTCCCTCAATCCCAAATTAGTTAATTACGGGTTAAGAAAATAAACATTAGACATCTAAGACAATCTAAGAGATCTTAACATTTCTACTTAACAATCGCCAAAAGTATACATTGCATTTCTATGGCCTGGTTATTTATCCTAACTAAGGTTATCATTTTCAAATGGGTGCTTTCTTGAATGTCTCTGATTGGAGGGAACAGGTGCTTTTTCAATCTGGCCTGGCTTTTTAAATGATGTAAACAGACCAATTTTAACTGACCTCCAATTGGTCAGAAGAGACATACAAATCAGTGAGGTCTTTTGCATGTTTCAAAGATCAACAGGCTTATAGGATGCATGTATGAATTGGATTGGATTGGATTGATTTCATTTATATGCCGCCCTTTTCCCCGAAGGGGACTCAGGGCAGCTCACAATTCAGTCAGGGAAGGGGTACAGACAGGGGGTAAAAAAACAACATAACAGTACACAATTTAAAAACACACAACAACCATACCATTCAAGGAGGGGGGCAGAAGCTCTTTAGCCCCAGGCCTGTCGGAATAGCCAGGTTTTAAGGGCTTTGCGGAAGGCCTGGAGGATGGTGAGGGTTTGAATCTCCATGGGGAGCTCGTTCCAGAGGGTCGGAGCAGCCACAGAGAAGGCCCTCCTCTGGGTAGTCGCCAGTCGGCATTGGCCGGCGGATGGAATTCGGAGGAGGCCTAATCTGTGGGATCTGATCGGTCTATTGGAGGTAATTGGCAGCAGGCGGTCTCTCAAGTACCCAGGTCCAATACCATGAAGGGCTTTATAAGTGACACATGAAGAACATGTGTTAAGACTGTGATGGTGAACCTATGGCATGTGTGCCACAGGTGGCACACAGAGCCCTCTCTGCAGGACATGCGAGCCGCCACCTCAGCTCAGCCCCACCGTGCATGCACCCATACCCCCCACTGGCCAGCTGATTTTTGGGTCTCTGCTGTGCATGCGTGGGGAGCGGGACGCATGCGGGAGACAGGTGTGCATGCATGAAGGGGAAGGGGGGGTCATGAGTGCATGTGGGGCTGAAGGGGGTCACATGCACATGTGGGGGGGACTGCAGGGGGTACAGCGCCCCCGGGGCCCATTTTTGATCCCAGGAGGCTACAGGGTTAGGATTAGGCCCTAATGGGGCACGAGGCCCAAACCAAGGCACGAGGGGTTGCACACAGATGAGCAGGTGGTCATGTGCATGGGGGCAGGGGGAGCATGGGGGTCACATGTGCATTACATTAAGGTGTGGGCACACTTTCGGCACACAACGACAAAAAGGTTAGCCATCACTGTGTTAAGAGGATTTAGCCCAGTGGTTCTCAACCTTCCCAATGCCGCGACCCTTTAATACAGTTCCTCATGTGGTGGTGACCCCCAACCATAAAATTGGTGTTTTGGTTCCTAAGACCATCGAAAATACGTGTTTTCCGATGGTCTTAGGCGACCCCTGTGAAAGGGTCGTTCGACCCTCAAAGGGGTCCCGACCCACAGGTTGAGAACCACTGATTTAGGGGAAGCTTTATTTGGTAATTGTAAAAAAAAACACTGGTGACACAAATGAATAGGTATATTAATATCAAACTGGGTTGACTGATTTTAAAGATTTTTGAAGCTGAATATCAAAAACTACTGCCTTGGTATGGATACTATTGACCAGTGGTGGGTTTCAAATTTTTTTCGAACCTTCTCTGTGGGTGTGGCCTCCTTTGTGGGAGTGGCTTGCTGGCCATGTGACCTGGTGGGAGTGGCCTGCCGGCCATGTGTTCTCTCTCTCTCTCTCTCTCTCTCTCTCTCTGCTTCCTTTTGTCTCTCTGTCCCTTTTTCCTTTTTCCTTTCATCTCTCCCACTTTTTCTTTCTTTTTCTCTTTATTTCTTTATTTCTTTCTTTCTTCCTTTCTTTTTCTTTCTCTTTCTCTCTCTCTGTGAGTCTGTCTGTGTGTGTGTGTGTGTGTGTGTGTGTCAGTGGTGGGTTTCAGTGGTGGGTTTCACAAAATTTTGGAACCTCTTCTGTAGGTGTGGCCTGCTTTCCGGGTCCACTGGTGGAACCTCTTCTAACCGGTTCGGTAGATTTGACGAACCAGTTCTACCGAACTGGTGCGAACTGGTAGGAACCCACCTCTGCTATTGACTACAGAAATGAATCTTGTTGAGAGAGGCTTGTTTGAAATGCTCAGAATTCCTATCCTTCCTGAGAAGAAAGAGGAAAAAAAATAATACAAGGCAGTTGACTTAAAGCAGGAAATTTAGATTCCAATCTCTCTTCCTAAAGTGCAACGTTAATTTCCCCTGGCTGCCAAATGTGATTATAGTACCTCCTGTTCACCAACACTGATAGGATGATCCTGTTGATGACAGCAGCGGCTGAAGACAACTTTATGGGTTCACATTAGATATGATACATTTAATAGTATAAAAATTACGTTAATCAGGAAAGAAAGAAGAATGAGAAATGTATTCATGGAAAATGACCATAGATAGCACCAATGACGCCTTAAAAATACCTGTGGAGGTCTCAGTCACCCAGGTCACGATTGCCCCAAAGATGCTTTTTCCAACAGAAAGAAGAAGCAAGATAAAGAACTGAAGAAGCTTCTTGGGCGAGAAGTGAAACATTTTCAAAGAAAAAAAAAAGACGTCCTGTTGCCTTTTGAAAAAGCACCTTTGGGACAACATCTTAAAAATTAGCATGTTTCTTATGGAACAAGCCTTGGTTTGGTTTGGTTTATTGGATTTATATGCCGCCCTTCTCCCAAGGACTCAGGGCGGCGTATAACATTTAAAAAAACACATATTACAAAAGTTTTTAAAAAATTAGATAGAATATCCAAAAAACAAACCCAATTAGAATTAACAATAACATTTTAAAAAAAAATCGATTAAAATTAACAATGATCAATAATTTATTTTGTTTTGTTCAGGCCAGGCTGGCTTGCTGGAAAAGCCAACTTTTTAGGGTGCGTCGGAAGGACCGGAGGTCGGGGATTATACGAAGCTCCGGGGGGGCAGCTCATTCCAGAGGGAAGGGGCTCCCACAGAGAAGGCTCTCCCACTGGGGGTCGCTAGCCGACACTGTCTGGCCGACGGCACCCTGAGGAGGCCAACTCTGTGGGATCGCACTGGACGGTGGGAGGCTACCTGTGGCAGTAGGTGGTCTCGCAGGTACCCTGGGCCTAAGCCATGGAGCGCTTTAAAGGTCATAATTAGTACCTTGAATTGCACCCGGAGGACAACCGGCAACCAGTGCAGGCCGCCTAAAAGGAGTGTAACATGGGAGCACCTAGGTGCCCCCATGATAACCCGCGCAGCCGCATTCTGGACCAGTTGAAGCCTCCGGGTGCTCTTCAAGGGCAGCCCCATGTAGAGAGTGTTACAGTAGCGCAGAAGTGCCACAATAAGGGCACAACAATCATTCCACAAAATCCATTCAACTGTGCTATTATATTATTGCTTAGCAACGATCAATGAGGTTTAACTGAGATTTGGAATAAGCAAGTAGGCAATGATCTTCTTATGATTCTCTATACTTCTCTGGTCTTCTAAATGAACAGAAATTTCAGACTTAATAATACTTGAGGTGATACTTCCAAAACAGGATCGACTGATTTGATCTTGTAGTCCAAATGACTCTCAAGAATCTTGTCCAACAAATTCTCCCCTAATCCAGATGAAGTGACTTTAGCGTAGTCACTCTGTTTTTCAGTGGTGGATTTCAAAAAAATTTGGAACCTACTCTGTGGGTGTGGCCTCCTTTATGGGAGTGGCTTGCCGGACATGTGACCTGGTGGGAGTGGCATTCATTTGCAGTTTTTTACCCACCTCAGAAGGATGGAAGGCTGAGTCAACCTTGAGCCGGTGAGATTTGAACCGATGAACTGCAGATAACAGTCAGTTGAAGTAGCCTGCAGTACTGCACCCTAACCACTGTTGACTCAGCCTTCCATCCTTCCGAGGTGGGTGAAATGAGGACCCAGACTGTTGGGAGCGATATGCTGACTCTGTAAACCGCTTAGAGAGGGCTGAAAGCCCTATGAAGCGGTATATAAGTCTAACTGCTATTGCTATTGCTATAATATTGGTAGGAAGCAAATGTATTGCCACTGTTCTTTAAACAACGTTGTTTCTCCTCACATGGGAAGTTGCCGGTGGTGTGATTGTCTTTTGCATACACCCTCGAAACGGGAATGCAATGCTTGGCAGGACACATATCTTCCCTCGCTTGACATGGCCAGTGCCACAGGAAACCAGCAATCCAAACAGGGCATGCCCGTTGACTCTCTTGTCATCCAAACCTCGCGCCGTGCACCAGGACTCCGTGACTTTCCGCACACCCTGTCCGATCTCAAGTGGACATGATGGACGACCCTCCTCTGAGCACTGCCCGAGAGCTCTGCCAAATAGGCGCATGATGGATTCTTCATGTCATTCCATAAAAAGAGACTCCCAACACACAGGGCCTTCCGAAACCCGAATCGCGAGGAAAACAATACAGCCTGTACTTGGGTTCATAAACATTCTTCGTTAACACAAAGGGCACTCGGAGCGCAGCGTGATACGGGGGTGACCTTAGAAAGCTATAGACAATCTAGCAGAGCACAGACGGTTTCATAAAGTATAATCACTTCCTGGAATTCTTGGGGCAGCAGAGACGGAGCCATGCGAATCCTGTTTTCTTTTGCGTGGTTTCCTGCGGGCGAATATCATCAGTTCAGGGAGGCCCGTAACCATGGCACTTGTTAAACAAGAGCCTCTTCTGATAAAAGCCATCCTGTATGTGAGGCTTTCAAGGATTTTCCGGAGGGCAACAACCCAACTCTGCCAGCCATCACTTCACAATGCAGTGTGCACGCATAATAACTCATGGCAATTGGAAAAATGCCCTTAGAGGGGGACACACACACACACACAAACACACACACACAAACACTCCCCTTATTAGAGAGATTGCCAGGGAGGGCAGACCATGTTTATCTAGGCTTTCTCCTCCAGGACACTAACCCGGTTACCACGTATGCAGTGGCAAAGTTCTGTGCTGCTGCAATGTCCATAAGAAAAAAAATTGGCTACAGAAGTACCATCTTGTACCAATTATCTGGACATACCTTTAACAATCTTTGGACCATTATGCTATTATCCACTTTTAATGTCAATACTTTTTAATTATATTTTAATGTTAGTATTTTTTAATATAGTGTAAAGACAAATGTATATTGCTGGTCTTTGACCGTAATAAAGATCTTACTTACTTACTTACACACACAAACACACACACACACACACACAAAGAAATGGTGTTTGAATTCCTCCTGGCAAACTATTTGGGCTGTGCAGAATGCAGAACATTCGATGCCCACTTGTTCTAGACATAAAATAGCCATGTGGGGCCCTTCATTTTCAAAACAAAAATTACTCACGAGCCCATAGTTAGGTGGGGGAGCGGGGGGGCAGGAGACAACTATTTCTGTCACTTTCTCCTAATGACATTTTTAGCTTTTGGGGGGGGGGAATGTAAGAATGAGAGTGACAGGTAGTTCTCACACTTGCAACAGTTCATTTGGTGATGGTTCAAAGTTATAACGGGACTGAAACAAGTGACTTACGACTGTTGCAGTATCCCCATGGTCTTGTGATCAAAATTCAGATGCTTGGCAACTGACTCAGAGTTATGACGGTTGCAGTGTCCTGGGTTCATGTGATCTCCTTTTGCGACCTTCTGCTAAGCAGAGTCAATGGGGAAAGCCGGATTCACTTAAGAATTGTGTTACTGACTTAACAACTGCAGCGATTCGCGTAAAAAGCGATTGTGGCAAGCTAGGTCTTAAAATGAGGGCAAAACTCAATTAACGAATGTTTCACTTAGCAGGTCTGCCAAGTGCACAAAATGCAATCACATGACTGCAGGGGGTTGTGTGACCAAAGTTTGGGCTCAGTGGTGGCCGTAAATCAAGGACTACACGTACAGTAAATAGAAACCCCAAACTAAAATTTTAATTGGCCTGGAAAATAAATTCATAACGAAAATTTACAAATATTTATTAGAAGTAACATTAGAAGAAGAAAAAGTTAAAGGTTGTATGATAGCGTGGGCCAAAAACTTTGGTTATGACATAGATCTAGTGGATTGGGAAAGAATTTGGAACACAAATTATAAATTAACACGATCAGCAGCACTTAAAGAAAATATATACAAAATGTTTTATCGTTGGCATTTTATCACCAACAAGATTGGCTAAAATGTACCCAAACATGAAGCCGACCTGCTGGAAGTGTAAAAAAGTACAAGGGACTTATTATCACATATGGTGGACCTGCCTGGAAACACAAAAATATTGGACAAAAATTTGGAAATGGGTGCAAGAAATTACAGGAGAACAGATAAAATACAAACCAGAGATCTTTCTACTGGGAATAATCAAAGGGAAATATAGAAAGAAAATTAAGTACATATTAACACATCTGCTAACTACAGCTAGAATAGCATTTGCCCAATGCTGGAAACAAAATAATAACCCCTCGGATGAATTAGTGATAAAAAAAAACCCTTTGGATTGTGCAGAGATGGACAAATTAACACTGAAATTAAAAGATAAAGAAGAGTCGGAATATTATGAAATTTGGAACAATTGGTACAAATGGCTGCAAAACAAGAATAAAATTAATTAAGCCAAAAAACTATATATATAAATATATATAGAACTGTGTATAAAGGTGTGTAAATATGGAAGCGAAATATTATATACATGTACAGGTATGATGGCATAACAATGTTGATGTAATGACTGTAAGGTGTTGTAAAAGGGAAAAAAATAATTTTTAAAAATCTGCTAAAAAAAAATATAGAAACACCAAACTAAACCCTGGGAGATCTCAGTACTACCTTATAATGTGCAGGTAACTTCACAGATAGCAAGATTGGAAGATATGGAGAGACCTGGCCCATCGAATCACCAAAGTTGTCCATGTCCATGATTGAGTGGATAACATCATCATCATCATCATCATCATCATCATCATCATCATCATCATCACTACTACCACCACCACCATTATCATCATCTCTTAGGAGTGGAGAACTTTGGGGTCTGTTATGACTTGTGGACTTCAACTCCCAGAATTCCTGAGCCAGCCATGCTCTTAATGTGAAATCTCTGTTTCTGTAACAGAAAACCAGTAAATGTATTGAGCTATCTTTCTAGTGCTGTAAACCTGTCCTCACTTGTATTTATTGTATGTATTAGTTTGTCAAACATGTACAAGATAGCAAGTATAAACATGGATATGAATGAAAGAAAGAAATACAAATAAATGGGGGCTGTAAGACAGGGATGGAAGGGATGGTGCGTTTATGCCTGCCTTCTTTACTCCTCTTAGGAATGGAGTGAGGTCCATGGTAGACAGTTTAAGGTTGAAGCTGTGAGGGTTAGAGGATGTAACAACGGAGTCAGGTAGAGCACTTTGAGAGCTAACTAGGGTATCCTACTGTATCAAGATGAAGAGCGAGAGGAGGAATTCTGGGAATTGAAGTCCACAAGTCTTAAAGCTGTCAAGTTTGAACACCCCTGGGTTGTTTTTTTTGTAAAGGGTTACGGGTGCAAGGGTCTTGTAACTTGACAGCTTTAAGGCTTGCACACTTCAGCGCCAGAGTTCCTGAGCCAACATGACTAGAGGAGGAATTCTGGGAGTTGAAGTCCACAAGTCTTAAAGCTGTCAACTTTGAACACCCCTGGAGGATTTTTTTCTAAAGGGTTAGGGGTGCAAGGGTCTTGTAACTTGACAGCTTTAAGACTTGTGTGCTTCAAATGCCAGAGTTTCTGAGCCAACATTTTGATTGCTAAGCAAGAGCGTTGTTAAGTGAGTTTCACCACTTTTTACAAGTTGGCCACGCCCACCCAGTCACATGGCCGGCAAGCCACTCCCACAAAGCAGGCCACACCTACAGAAGAGGGTCTAAAAAACTTTGAAACCCACCACTGCTCCAGATGATGAAGGCTTCTAACTACTGTACTTCTTTTCAATTTCCAGAAAACCATTCATCATAGAGAGAAACAAATTTAATGCTATCCCAGCTGTACACAAACTATGCAGACATATTTTTTTTAAAGATCACCTTTGAAGTTTCTATTTTTTAAAGCTTAATTGTACGTAGATTTCCTTTCAACAAAGGAACAACAAGCTCCCAAAAGAAAGAAAGTTGGAAACAAACAACCTGAAATATTTCCTTTCTCGCAGGATCAGCTGCGGTATCTATGGGGCGCATGCAGTACCCCCGTTAAAAAAACAAAGCTAAGCTGAGCTGACAAACTTTAATTTTTAAACCGATTATGTTTTATTGACATCAAGCTGCTGGCTGACGTCAATTGAGTTGAACGGGCCAGAATCCCAGTTTTTGGCTGCACAGTGCTGTGGACAAAACTGTTTAATTGTCCCATTTCACATCTTAATTATATCAGCATTGGCCTTTGTATACAGCGATGTACAGTAGGAGCATTTTGCTGATGTGGCAGGTTCTTGTAATAAGCGACTGTTATTTATAATTGCAGCCAAGTAATATTGGTATCGCTTGGGATCTAAGAGACGCCAGCAGAAGCCCTTATCTGATTAAGTCCAATTATATTCAGGGAGAGTTATTTTTTATATACCTAGGGGTAGCAATGGGCTTAGAACTGAACTGCACAGTTTGAATCAGAGGTGGGTTCCTACCAGTTCACACCAATTCAGTAGAACCGGTTCATCAAATCTACCGAACCGGTTAGAAGAGGTTCCACCAGTGGATCCGGAAAGCAGGCCACACCTACAGAAGAGGTTCCAAAATTTTTGGAAACCCACCACTCACTCTCTCTCTCTCTCTCTCTCTCTCTCTCTCTCTCTCTCTCACACACACACACACACACACACACACACACACACACACACACAGACTCACACAGAGGGAGAAAGAGAAAGAAAGGAAGAAAGAAAGAAAGAAAGAAAAAAGAAAGAAAAAGTAAGAGAGAGATGAAAGAAAAAAAGGAAAAAGGGACAGAGAGACCAAAGGAAGGAGAGAGAGAGAGAGAGAGAGAGAGAGAGAGAGAGAGAGAGAGACTCACACAGAGAGAGAAAGAGAAAGAAGAAATAAAGAAAAAAGAAAGAAAAAGTGAGAGAGAGATTAGTTTTTTAGTTTTTTTTTTATTAGTTTTATTGAACATTTATAGGCCGCCCTTTTCCCTGAGGGGACTCAGGGCGGCTTACAATCACAAAGGAAAGGGAGTGTAGGACAGTGCAAAAAGAAATGTGAACAAAGATGAAAGAAAAAAAGGAAAAAGGGACAGAGAGACAAAAGGAAGGAGAGAGAGAGAGAGAGAAAGAAAGAAAGAAAGAAAACACATGGCCGGCAAGCCACTCCCACCAGATCACATGGCCAGCAAGCCACTCCCACAAAGGAGGCCATACCCACAGAGTAGGTTCGAAAAATTTTTGAAACCCACCACTGGTTTGAATCTTTAAAAATTCCCTAAATGGTCTTAGGCAAGTCATTCTCTAGGATGAGAGGAATAATAGCATACAGGTTTTTCCTAAGACAGTGTTTCTTACAGGCAGAAGTGGGTTACTACCGGTTCGGACCGTTTCTGCCAAACTGGTAGTAACTTCGCAGCTTGAGTTGCTGGAACCAACAGCAACCCGGGCTGGCCGCGCCCCCGAACCAGTTCTATCTACGCGGCGGCGTAGATAGCACGATCTTGTTTTTGCCTTCGGCATATGCTCAAAGCAATTTTCTTTGTAGCATGTGCGCATGAGCAGCATGCATCAAGGGTGAAACGTGCATGCAAAGTGGTCACATCCCTGAGCACACCGGCAGTAGTGGCAGCCAGAACCCCCCCCTGGCCCTAGGACTCCTGGGGACTCCCCCAAGGCCCTCTCAGGGATCCAGAATCAAAACTATTTCCAAGCCTACGTTAAAAAAATAATAATGTTACAATCCCATCAAACATTTATGAGAAGCAATAGCAGCAGGAAATTATCATTTAAAAAAAAAAATTAATGAGGTAAGTAACAATAAATATGTTATTATTTTTTTAAATTTTAAGTTAAATAGCAACATAAAAAAAACTACACGCAAAGAAAATTATGATGGAAATACATACTGTACATTTTCAAGGGGGGGGGAAGCTTTCACAAGAAATGCTTTTTTAAAAAAGTGAACAAAGGAATAAACTTGTCAAATATATCATTATCAATTAACAATAAATAAAATTTACATTATTAATTCAAATATCTTAACTCATGAATTAATGGAAGAGATGCACAAAAACATGTTGTAACCAGCTGATATACTTTTTTATAATATATACCTGTGTTCTTTTTTGTGTGTGTGTATGTGTTTTTTCTTTTTTCTTTTTTTCCCTGCCTTGTTTTCTGTTTTTTGTCTTTTTTGTGTTTTGATTTCCCCCCCCCCACTGGTGTGGGCATGTGCTGTTTATGTAACAAAATAAAAAAAAATTAACAAAAAAAAAATAAAATAAAATTTACATTAGACATATATAAATATTTATATTAGATATATACTTCTCTAATGTAAATTTTCAAAAGCATAGATGCCAATTTCTAATACACTTATATAACTAACATTCTTTTTTATGCTACTGTATTTCCTATAAATAGCAATAGCAGTTAGACTTATATACCGCTTCATAGGGCTTTCAGCCCTCTCTAAGCGGTTTACAGAGTCAGCATATCGCCCCCACAGTCTGGGTCCTCATTTCACCCACCTCGGAAGGATGGAAGGCTGAGTCAACCTTGAGCCGGTGAGATTTGAACCGCTGAACTGCAGATAACAGTCAGCTGAAGTGGCCTGCAGTACTGCACTCTAACCACTGCGCCACCTCGGCTCTTCCATATTTCATTATATTTGCCCCTGCAAAGTCTATGTGTATAGGCAATGTGTTTCTAGGGGGCACGGGTAACCATTGAGTAAATGGGGTGTATGTTTATCTTTCCAATATTAGTCTTCAATATTATTAGTCTATAATATTAGTCCTCTAATAATAGCCTGTCATATTAGTGTTCTGGCCATAGTAAGAGCATGGAGAATAAAGCATAAAAATGTCCCTTGGAGTCTTTTTTCTGAACTAGGCTTCTATTGTCAGTATGGTAGAACTTAAACTTGCCTTGACTTACCTGGTATGTGTCATTTCCCCACCTTTTTAGATAAGGATCAACCGGGCAACCTCAGTGCTGCAAAAATACTGGAAAGGAATTTGGCAATGAGGAGGCCAGCCCAGAAGACAAGACTGCTGATTTATTTATTTTTCTGCATTCTTCTGGGCCACCGATGACGTCTGGCCCATTCATCATTGCATGGATGCCTGTCATTCAGAAAGCTGCGGGTGTCCCCTGCAGCTAGGTATCACCTTAGTTTCAAGAGGGCAGCAGAAGAGAAACCTGTTCAGAGATACACCTCAGAAAGCTATCGATAAATATGCAATTCCCCTCCTCGGGCAAGTGACAGAAGAAAACGATTGAAAAAAGGCTGTGTGTCTATTGCTAGGTTGCTTTAAAGGCTTTGCAGGAGAGAGATGATCACAGCTTTCACCAGAAACCTTGGCTTGGAAAATCTATATTAGGGAGAGTTAGCCACATAGGGGGCATCTGGAGTGTGGAATTATTATTTTCCTCTAAACTCATCTTTTAGTTATTGATCTTTTAGTATTTGGTGAATGTCCCAGATTCTCCAACTGGCAGCTCATTTCGGGACAGCCTAATAATAATAATTTCCTTACCAAAAGAAATTGCTCTTAGACTTTTTAAGTGTATATTCAATATTTCTTCCCCCAAATCCAGACTGAACTTGGACGAATGGCACAGATATCAAATGCTGGGATGCCAAGTTATTTCTCCAAGTGTAGAAAAGTTATCACCCAGCCCTCTCCCAGAAAAATGAAATGTCCTAGGAAATATTGAAAAGGCAGAATATTTCTCTGATGTGAAAAGAAAGAAACATGTTTTAAAAGACAGAATAGCTGCCTGTAGCTTCCTGCCCATCCCCACTTTGTCAATGGGCCATTAAAAAGGCCAGGCTAGTCCACTTTACATAATAAAGACTTCTCCACTTCAGCTCCAGGGGGATGGGATTAAGGAACTTTACCAACTCCCCACATGGCATCTGAGAATTCAACCAAACCTGAATTCAAAATGCAGCCTAGAGAGTTGCCCCTGCATGGCCCTATGGGAGTCTGACAACCAATCAGAATACATTTCTTACACAGGAACAGGAAACAGAGAGGTGGGACTGAACAGGTTATAAAAAGCCTAGCAAGCCCCTCCCTCAGCCCTTCTCTTCTTCTCCACCAACATTGAAGCATGTGATCCACCTTTTCTGTTCAGGGCTCAAGCCATGTGGTCCTGTCCACCAATAAACCATCTTTCCAAGCAGCCTCCATGTCTCCAGTGTCTTTTTCCCCACTTGGAGCCGAACCCAGAAGGACATTTCTTTCATCACAAGGAAGCGTCAAAGAAGAGAAATCCAAAAGTCGAAATGGCAGCTGCCAGTGCATAATTGAAACCCTGCCTCTTTGTATGTGTGTCGCAGATACAATGCACATTGAAAAGCAGGTGGGCCTTGGATCCCATGGCCATGGATGCCATCTTGGCATTTTTAAAACTCTCTCTGCTTCTGAAGTTTCTTATCACTATTCGAATGCAAACTCAGATCACAACCTTTTTTTCCCCTCTGTGTTCCAGGAAGGGTCAGTAGTTAGATGTCTGGCCGTTCAAGTCATATCCATTTAGAAATATCTTCTTTTAGTGATGTATTTTTTTTAAAAAAAAAGATTATTTCACCATTACTGTGCAACAGAGTTAATGTCATCTGGAGAGCTTTCAAGTTTGTCCATGACTGCAGGAAATCTCAATTGACTTTATCACTAAAAAGGGGTTATGTTGCTTAACTTTTAAATCTCCATGACTGAGATAGCAGGGCAGATTAAATACTACCAAGAAAAAAAAAATCAATACTTCCAGCTTAGTATACTTAGTTCATGCTTAAATGAAGCGTGGTATAGATTTCCAAAATCATGGTATGCAATGAAGAAAGATGGAGATATAGGTAGTTCTCAACTTAGAACCATAATAAAAAGGTAAAGGTACAGGTTCCCCTTGAGCATATGTGCTAGTATTTCCGACTCTAGGGGGCAGTGCTCATCTCCGTTTCAAAGCCAAAGAGCCAGCGCTGTCCAAAGACATCTCCGGGGTCATGTGGCCAGCATGACTAAATGCCGAAGTTGCACGGAACGCTGTTACCTTCCCACCAAAGGTGGTTCCTATTTTTCTATTTGCATTTTTACATGCTTTCAAACTGCTAAGGTTGATAGAAGCTGGAACAAGTAATGGGAGCTCACTCCACTACGCGGCACTAGGGATTCGAAGCACTGAACTGCTGACCTTTCTGATCGACAAGCTCAGCTACTTAGCCACTGAGCCACCATGTCCCTTTCGGACCATTATAGAGCCTGCTAATTATTGTCCCAAGTCATGATGGTCATAAATGAAGACATTGTGTACCAGCCCAATTTTATGACTTTTGTGTGGCCTCAGCCTACAACTAATGTGATTGTTAGAGTTAGAAAGCTTTCAGAGTATTTTCCAAGATGTGGTTTTGGAATGGTGGAGTCCCGATGATCCTCAAGAGTTTCTTCATCTCGTCTGCTGTTTATAAAGCTCAACTTGCCTAAAATTAAAAAAAAAATACTGTTGGAAGAAATGTCCTTCTGGGTTCGGCTCCAAGTGGGGAAGAAGACACTGGAGACATGGAGGCTGCTTGGAAAGATGGTTTATTGGTGGACAGGGCCACATGGCTTGAGCCCTGAACAGAAAAGGTCATCACATGTTTCTATGTTGGTGGAGAAGAAGAGAAGGGCTGAGAGAGGGGCTTGCTAGGCTTTTTATACCCTGTTTAGTCCACCTCTCTGTTTCCTGTTCCTGTGTAAGAAATGTATTCTGATTCGTTGTCAGACTCCCATGGGGCCATACAGGGGCAACTCTCCAGGCTGTGTTTTGAATCCAGGTTTGGTTGAGTTCTCAGATGCCATGTGGTCAGTTGGGGCCAATATTATCATGCTTTAATCCCATCCCCCTGGAGCTGAAGTGGAGAAGCCTTTATTATGTAAAGTGGACTAGCTTGGCCTTCTTAATGGCCCATTGACAAAGTGGGGATGGGCAGGAAGCTACAGGCAGCTATTCTGTCTTTTAAAACAGGTTTCTTTCTTTTCGCATCCAGAGAAATATTCTGCCTTTTCAATATTTCCTAGGATATTTCATTTTTCTGGGAGAGGCCCGGGTGATAACTTTCTACAATACAAACCTGAATATTCAATCATTTTGTTGAATTCCCCACAGAAAGTAAACGTGAATGGCTAAACTAAGAAATAGCACATACTGCTTGGTTTTCCAAAGTTTACTCCACTGCTCAAACTCTCATACTTTTTCCAAAACCTAGCCAGATGCCACCTACTGACTGAGTGGGGAATTAAAATTTCTAATTTCAAGACATTGATGTGAAGGCAAAATCTTTATTAAGGTTTCAGATGGATATTATGTACATTTACTCATCAAGCAAAATGACAAAGCACACATTGAATATTAATATGAGAGGAGTGACTAATACCTATAGTTAATTAACTTTAGATTGGGTAATGATTCAAACTGTAGATATGGAAATTGGGTGGGACAAGACGCAGGATCAACTACATTTAGGATTCTCCCAAGAACCATGGAAATGTTTTAAAAGAAATATTAAAACCTTGGATTTGGAAACATACATTTACTTTTTAAACTGAAGAATGTCTCTACCTTTAGTTAAATAGAAGCATTTTTTTAATGGATGTATAACTGAAGTAGGGAATATTTTGCACAATGTATCACTAAAGCTGGAACTAATTTTTGTATTTAATTGTTCATAAAATGTTTTACCAACTTGTCATTAAAACATAATCTTAAAGTGGTGTGCAATTTAATCAATTAATTATGGGGTTTCTTTTAAATGAACAAAATCCAAATCTGGAGGTAATATCCTAACATGGTGAAATAACAAGCTAGGAATGCTTAGTTTAAAATGTTTTAGGCAGGGGTGAAATCAACTTACTTTCGCTACCGATTCGCAAATATGAGTGCATGCGCAGAGCATCAAAAACTGGACGTGATGACGTTTGGGTGGGTGGGCGGAGCCTGTTGCCGAGAGTATCTGCAGAGGTAAGTAGAAGGGGGGGGAATCCACTGTGCCATGTGATTCAGATTATCTAGAAAGCAAGAAATCTGACGATTCTAGCTAATATAAATCATCTGAAATATCGGTTCAGCCAAACCGGTAGCATTTTTTTTTTTTGCTACCGGTTTGGGTGAACCAATAGCATTTTTTACTACCAGTTCAGGCGAACCGGTCCAAACCAGTAGCATTTCACCTCTGGTTTTAGGACAGCTTTTCATTTTCCATAGCTATTCTCCAGACCAAGTAAAAAAGCATGGTTAATAGCAATAGCAATAGCAGTTAGACTTATATACCGCTTCATAGGGCTTTCAGCCCTCTCTAAGCGGTTTACAGAGTCAGCATATCGCCCCCACAGTCTGGGTCCTCATTTCACCCACCTCGGAAGGATGGAAGGCTGAGTCAACCTTGAGCCGGTGAGATTAGAACCGCTGAACTGCAGATAACACTCAGCTGAAGCGGCCTGCAGTACTGCACCCTAACCACTGCGCCACCTCGGCTCTTGGTTGGTCCTATAAGGGGGAAAACACTGTTAAGGAAATATATCTGCGGGGGCCGTATGTGACTTATGAGATACAAGAAAAGATCCACTTTCATTCTAAGTGGAATTACTACAATTTTTTTTCTCAGCCTACAATGGAACAGGGAACTTTTTTCATATCTAGCACGGGCATGTTTGTGTGACTTGAATTAAAACTCCCAAATATCGCAAACATTCTTGACTTTACTGTAATTAGATAATTTGGACATCTTATGGGCAAATTCTCAAATGTAAAAAAACCCCACACCCTAATATTGAAAAATGTTTCTGAAGAGTAGTTGAAAACTCTTAATGTGAATAATTATTATTTTCCCCTGTGTATTGAAGCTTGCACCATCAGATTCCAGGTGCAAAGTTTATTGCACTACTACAGCCTTCTTGGAATTTATAGCATAAGTCATACTCCAGGGATGAAATCAACTTATCTTGGCTACCAGTTCACAAATGTGAGCGCTTGGGCGCTTGCTTCGGTCACACACTCTACTTCCATGCAGACACAAGACCTTCTGTGCATGCGCAAAGCATCAAAACTGGGACGTGATGATGTCCGGGCAGATGGGCCTCCTGCCGCCACTGCTACCGGTTTGCCTGAACCAGTGGTGGGTTTCAAAATGGCTTGCCAGCCATGTGACCGAGTGAGAGTGGCTGGCAGCCATGTCACCGGGTGGGAGTGGCTTGCCAGCCATGTGACTGGGTGGGCATGGCCAACTGGTAAAATGTGGTGAAACCCACTTAACAACGCCCTTGCTTAGCAACTAAAATGTTGGCTCAGAAACTTTGGCATTTGAAGCACGCAAGTCTTAAAGCTGTTAAGTTACAAGACCCTTGCACCCCTAACCCTTTAGAACAAAAATCCCGCAGGGGTGTTCAAAGTTGACAGCTTTAAGACTTGTGGACTTCAACTCCCAGAATTCCTCTTCTCGCTCTTCATCTTGATGATGTATGGATGAGCCGGGGGGGGGGGCTGGAACCGGTTCTAAATGGCACTGTAGATTTGTGGAACCTCTTCTATAGAAGAGGTTAGAACTGGCAGGAACCCACCCCTGGCCTGAACCGAATAGAACTGGCTGAATAGCACCACTATCATGCTCCTTTCTTTCTAGCATTTGTTTGTGCAATGAACATGCATTTTTTTTTTCATACAAGGACAATGGTAGTCCAGGCCAACAGAAAACCCACAGAAACTGAAGAGACTTTCAGCCATTCGTAATGCACCCAAAACAACAGCTTTGAAAATCCATAAATTCCATGCATTTTTATCTCATGAGCCACTCCATAAAAGACAAAGAATAGAGAATATGTTCATTGTATGATTTTTTTATACCTATTCAATTACTGTTTCCTTTTGGATGGGGTTATTTTGTTTGTATTTGCTAAATATGGGAGATTGATGTTACAGCGGAAGATTATCATTTTGAGTTTGAAGTTAGGGAGGGGATTTTAGTGTTAATTTTATATACAATTATCTTCAAGTCACAATGCATATCCTGATACTTCTCATAGATATAGAAGCAGAAAGACATTATTCTTCTCATTTAGGGCTGGATTGAAAAGGCGTTGACATCTTAACATTTATAAGAATATAATTGCATGATGTTTCTCAGTGCTTTGCAGTGCATTCTCTCTAGGGAAAAAACTGCCCTGGAAAAAAATATATTTCCTGAAATGTAAAACATAGTTTTCTATCATCTTTATTCCATGATAAATCAAATGTGATCATCTCCAAGATTAAACATTTTAAAAGATAAAACACTTTACGTAATCCTTTTAACAGCCACAGAAAAATGGCAATAGTTTTAGTTAGGGATATGAAAAGCTTCTATCTATCTATCTATCTATCTATCTATCTATCTATCTATCTATCTATCTATCTATCTATCTATCTATCTATCTATCATCTACACATATATATGTATATATATCTAACATGAAGCTCTCTTGATTTCTTCCAAAAATCTTCTACCTTTTAGCTAGGAACTGTTTTCCAATTTCTTTACAAATTAACATTTGTGTTATATTTAGTGACAATCTTTTTAGCCACATTAAGGGGAAGGGGGCAATCCTATTATATCAGTTTTTATTTCAAACTATGTTTAACTGAACCAATTGCACAATTGTGTGTTTTTCCTTCCAGGTACATTTTCTCACTACAACAACAACATATTATTGCTGTTTTGCAAGAGTAACTTGCCTCCATCATTAAAATGCCCCCCCAAAAAAGGAAAGAAAAAAGAAAAATAATGGCTTCCGGTTTTCTTTTTCTTTAGATAAAGATTTAGATAAAAATACTCTTGCTTTAAAATTAACAACAGTCTGCATTACTTCTATAATCTGATATAATTCTAATCATCAAATCCACAAATCCAAATTACATTCCACTTAGGTTTTTTTTGCAAAAATGCCACCTTTATTAAAAACTCATCACTATCCCTTAAAATACTAGCAGATACCTCTTCATCACACCTCATCCCTTTTCTATAAATTCTTAATCTTCAGATCTCCTTATTAATCAGCAAAGTTCCAGTAAAAATTAGCAGAAAAAAACCCCTTGTAACTGACATATATAGCCCCATTTTCTATTTAGTCTACGTTCTCTCAGCCCTATCTTAATAATTAAACTTAATAAAACTTAATTGTATTTGGTTTATTTGTATGCCGCCCTTCTCCAGGAGGGACTCAGGGTGGATAAATAAATAAAACAATTACAAAAAAGATTTTTTTAAAAAATATTATTTAATTTTGCTTATAGTTTTTGAAAGAAAATCCCAAGTTTTTTGAAACAGCAACAAGCTTCCTGCATACTTGAATGCCTCTTGCTTCCAGCTATTATGTCTTTGCAAGAAATTAATGATTTCCTAACCATAAACTACAATATTTTATTTTCTTAACACAGGCCTTTCTAAAAATTAACCTGTTTGTTTTTTTTTAAACCAAAACAGGTCTGTGCACTTACAACAGAATGGAAAAAGTGTATTTATAAGAAACCCATATAAAACTCAACAAATGCTTCAGAAAGCACTGGTTAAACATTACACAGGTTCAATGCCTCTACAGAGGCCAGATGTACAGTCTTCCCTACATTTGACACAATGGGATAAGCGATAAGAATAGAACTTTAGACTTCTAATAGAACGGTTTCTAAAACTTAGCAGCTTTAAGATGGATGCACTTCAGCTCTCAGAATTCCGCTGTCAGATGGCTGGGGAATTCTGGGAACTGACATCCACCCATCTTAAAGCTGCCAGGGTTGAGAAACACTGATTTCGATATTTTTAATAGGCTAAGGTTAGTGTCCTGAAACTGGAGGACAAGATACATGGTCCAGTGGTGGATTTCAAAAATTGTTCGAACCTACTCTGTGGATGTGGCCTCCTTTGTGGGAGTGGCTTGCCGCCCATGTGACCGGATGGGAGTGGCTTGCCGCCCATGTGACCGGAGATGAAGATGCCGACAACACTTGTCAGAACTACCTTAAATTACCTCACACACAGCACTGGCCTGCATAAGAATAGGATGTAAACTTGTTTTTTAAAAGGCATCTTTGGTTTGCGTTAAAACAACTTCAACACACGCAATGTTCTGATTGCACCACAAACGCAGTAGTCACCCTTACCTTTCCCAGAGGCACCGAGTTTTATAAATATGAGCATGATAGTGTAGAATAATCATATCCAAGGACCAGGGGTGGGTTTCAAAAAAATTTGGAACCTCTTCTGTAGGTGTGGCCTGCTTTCCGGGTCCACTGGTGGAACCTCTTCTAACCCGGTAGATTTGACGAACCGGTTCTACCGAATAGGTGCGAACTGGTAGGAACCCACCTCTGATGGTCCCAGCAGCCTAAAGTAGCCAATAAGAGTTCAACAAATCTCATCACTGATGGTCAATGAAGTGTGCTAGATCATGTCAATGTTGAAAATTGTGTTTAGGAGAAGAACAAAAACAGTATTTTAAACTTGGAACAACGAGGACTATTTTACGTTGCCTCAGCTACAGAATGAAAATTAGGTGAATCAAAGCAACATCATAAAAATATGGCATGAAAAATGTTACCATAGCAAGTCTTTCTTTCCCACTAAGTGATCAGACTATGAGAGTAGGCTTCTCCACTCCTGCTTCCTACTGGAATAATCATTAAATTATTCCCTTTTCATTTGTGAAGTCATCGTCTTTAATAAGACAGTTATTTTGATGGAAATTGTAGTTAGACATATGTGAAGGAAACGAGATTGGGAAAAGGGTTTTTTTTTTTGTAGACTGACAGATAGGAGTTGTGAAAAACAAAAAAGCACCTATTCCAGACTTCTGTATCATAGCGATAGTGACCCTCTATTACTTCTTCTATCTTTTCCTGTTGTGTACACAAATGACATTGTCTCACTTGGCCTTTTGATGGCTCATGTCAAAGTCTAATCACCCGAAGAACAAGGAATTTCCCTTCCCCCCCCCGCCCCCCAATGTCTGTTCAAAATTCTTTCCATTCTTAATGTTAGCCTTTGGTTACATTTCTCTATGATAACCAACATAATCCTTGGCCAGTATTTTTTTTCTTTAATGCACTTAGAGATATTAGCTTGTCTCCACATTTTCCCAAATGGTGCCAAGCCACTTAGATGCCTTCTTCCAGCACCAATCAGATTTAACTCCAGGGCTTTCAACTATATTGTTATATTAGCAGTGGTGGGTTTCAATTTTTTTTAGAACCTCTTCTGTAGGTGTGGCCTGCTTTGTGGGAGTGGGTTTCCAGCCATGTAACTGGGTGGGAGTGGCTTGTGGCCATGTGACTGAGTGGGCATGGCCAACTTGTAAAACGTGGTGAAACTCGCTTAACAACGCTTTTGCTTAGCAACCAAAATGTTGGCTCAAAAACTCTGGCATTTGAAGCACGCAAGTCTTAAAGCTGTCAAGTTACAAGACCCTTGCACCCCTAACCCTCTAGAAAAAAAACCCAGGGGTGTGCAAAGTTGACAGCTTTAAGACTTGTGGACTTCAACTCCCAGAATTCCTCCTCCAGTCATGTTGGCTCAGAAACTCTGGCATTGAAATGTGCAAGTCTTAAAGCTGTCAAGTTACAAGACCCTTGCACCCCTAACCCTTTAGGAAAAAAAACCCCAGGGGTGTTCAAAGTTGACAGCTTTAAGACTTGTGGACTTCAACTCCCAGAATTCCTCCTCCAGTCATGTTGGCTCAGAAACTCTGGCATTGAAATGTGCAAGTCTTAAAGCTGTCAAGTTACAAGACCCTTGCACCCCTAACCCTTTAGGAAAAAAAACCCCAGGGGTGTTCAAAGTTGACAGCTTTAAGACTTGTGGAGTTCAACTCCCAGAATTCCTCCCCTTGCTCTTCATCTTGATGATGTGCGGACAGGCAGGGGGGAGGGAGCTGGAACCGGTTCTAAACGACACTGTAGATTTGCGGAACCTCTTCTATAGAAGAGGTTAGAACTGGCCACCCTTGTATATTAGGTATTTTTAATTTTATATAGTAGAATCAATAAACCTTTAATTTTGTAGAGGAGGAGGAGGAGGCAGCTGAGACTGAACCTCCATGGGGTGGACAGTTCCATGTATCTTTCTCCCATTTTGATCAGTAGAAGCCGTTTGAGAAAGTTACAGGCTTAAGTGGATTAACAAGCAGGAACAGGAAAATCACATGGATGGAAAATAACGACTGATTCCTCCCCTATGCCTCCCAGTCAGATGGCATTCAACCACAGGTGGTATTCAGCCGGTTTGGACCAGTTCACCCGAACCAATAGTGAAAATCACAGGTGGGGCCGCCCACCCGCCTGGGCTCTATTTAGGCATGTTTTCAAGCCAAGACCTGCACGCAATCAAAGTGCATATGTGGAAGACCGAGTGCATATATTGTTGGAGCGCATCAGTAATGGGATTCAGCCAGTTCGCACCTATTCGGGAGAACCGGTTGGTAACTTTCCAGGCAGTTTGGAGAACCGGTTGTTGGAAGAAATCTCATCTTATTTTTTTCCGCTTTACAGGGCTAATCCTGTAAGGAAGGCAGGAAGTAAACATTCCTGGTGTTGTTTCTAGCCTCATCTTTATTGCCCTGCTTACAGAAACTGCCTCTCCAGTTAACCCTTGTTACCATTGTAACAGCTAAGGCGAAGCGTCCATCGACCTGAATGATGTTGAGTTGGCCACGCCCACCCAGTCACATGACCACTGAGCCCCACCTACCCAGATGGTCATTAGGGCAGAGAAGTGGTTGTTAAATTATTTGAATCCACCACTGGAGCGCATGTGAGAGAAGCGCAAAAGTAAAGGGAAGTAAGTGAAAGTAAGGGAATACCACCCCTTCACTGATCCTGCTATTGAGGAAGAGCTGAAGATAGCAATAGCAATAGCAGTTAGACTTATATACCGCTTCATAGGGCTTTCAGCCCTCTCTAAGCGGTTTACAGAGTCAGCATATTGCCCCCAACAACAATCTGGGTCCTCATTTTACCCACCTCGGAAGGATGGAAGGCTGAGTCAACCTTGAGCCGGTGAGATTTGAACAGCCGAACTGCAGAACTGCAGTCAGCTGAAGTAGCCTGCAGTGCTGCATTTAACCACTGCGCCACCTCGGCTCTAGATCTTTCAAGCTACCATCGTGCTATGTCAGCAAGCCGCCGGCGGATTGGCGATCAATCTACATCCCGATTCCCAAAAGACGAGACTTAACAGATAATCCAAACTATCATAAAATATCCTTCATTTCACCTGCTAGCAAAATAATGCTTACGGTCATCCATTGCTGATTGTTACAGCCCGACATGGAGAGACTCCGATGCCCAGATGCTCAAGGTGACATTTGAAAAGGCCAAGGTGCACGAAACGTTATTTGAAATGTAGATTTGTAAAAAGGCAAATACCAAAAAGAAATCTGTAGGTGCTTTGGTGGTTACAGAAAGGCTTCCCGTTGTGCCAATCGGGTCAGCTAGGCAGGAGGTTTTAAGAACAAGGGGAATCCCAGAGCATCTCATTATATTCATGCAAAAACCTGTACGCGGGTCAAGAAGCCACAGTTTGCACAGAGGGAAACTGACTGGCTTCAAGTTGATACAGAAGTGAGACAAGGTTGTATGTTCTTTTATTTATGCCATCTGCTTTATGTGCAGAATGTATATTGAGGGAAGATGGGTTGGAGGCATTTCCACCTATGTGGAAGGTGGTATGATAGTTGAAAATGCAAATGATCGGCACACTCTAGTAATAAAAGTCAAGGGACATACTGGGAAAAAAAATGTGACTAGCTTTAAATATAAAAAAGACTAAATTAACCATGATGGGACAGTAATCAATGCGCTCTACATGGGGCAGCCCTTGAAGAGCATTCGGAGACTTCAGCTTGTCCAGAATGCAGCCGCGCAAGCGATTGTGGGTGCACCCGGTACACCCATGTCACACCTATCCTCCGCGAGCTGCACTGGCTGCCTATTGGTCTTCGGATACGCTTCAAGGCGCTGGTCGTCACTTATAAAGCCCTTTATGGTATTGGATCTGGGTACTTGAGAGACCGCCTGCTGCCAATTACCTCCAATAGACCGATTAGATCCCACAGATTAGGCCTCCTCCGAATTCCATCCACTGGCCAATGCCGATTGGCTACCACCCAGAGGAGGGCCTTCTCTGTGGCTGCTCCGGCCCTCTGGAACGAGCTCCCCGTGGAGATTCGGACCCTCACCACCCTCCAGGCCTTCCGCAAAGCCCTTAAAACCTGGCTGTTCCGACAGGCCTGGGGCTGACGAGTCCTCCGTCCCCGCTCGAATTGTGTGGTTGTTGATTGTTTTTAAATTGTTGTAGTTGTTTGTCCGTTGTTTTTCCTCCTGTTTGTATCCCCCCCCTTACTTTGGTTTGTGAGCCACCCTGAGTCCCTCTGGGAATAGGGCGGCATAGAAATGCAATAAATCAAATCAATCAAATCAAATCAAATCAACTTAGACATTACAGGTAGTCCTTAAGTTACAACTGAGCCCAAAATGTACGTTCCTAAGCGGGAAATTTGTTAAGTGAGTTTTGCCCCCTTTTTATGACTATTCCTGCCACAGTTGTTAAAGGAATCATAGCGGTTGTTAAATTAGTAACGCCGTTGTTAAGTGAATCTGTTTTCCCCGTGGACTTTGCTTGTCAGAAGGTTGCAAAAGGGGGTCACGTGAGCCAGGAACACTGTGACTGTCATAAATGTGACTCAGTTGCCCAGCATCCGAATGTAAATCATGCGTCCATGGGGATGCTGAAACGGTCATAAACGTGGACAATGGTCATAGCTCGCTTTTTTAAGGGGCCGTTGTAACTTCAAATGGTCACTAAGTGAACTGTCGTAAGGACTACCCGTGCGGTGGTGAATCTTGACATTTTGTAAAAAGAAGGAAAGAAAAAAAAATCCTCAGTATTCTATAAAGAAAGCAATATTTCCTGATCCTCTCAAGTTAATTTCTGATTATTAAAGTCTCAGGTGCAGCAGTCCCAGGGGTGAGTTCCTGCCAGTTCTAACCTCTTCTATAGAAGAGGTTCCACAAATCTAGAGTGCCATTAGGAACCGGTTCCAGCTCCCTCCCCCCCCCCCCCCCGTCCATCCGCACATCATCAAGATGAAGAGCGAGAGGAGGAATTCTGGGAGTTGAAGTCCACAAGTCTTAAAGCTGTCAAGTTTGAACACTCCTGGAGGTTTTTATTTTAGGGTTAGGGGTGCAAGGGTCTTGTAACTTGACAGCTTTAAGACTTGCGTGCTTCAAATGCCAGAGTTTCTGAGTCAACATTTTGGTTGCTAAACAAGAGTGTTGTTAAGTGAGTTTCACCACATTTTACAAGTTGGCCACGCTCATCCAGTCACATGACTGCCAAGCCGCTCCCACTCGGTCACAAGGCCAGCAAGCCACTCCCACAAAGCAGGCCACACCTACAGAAGAGGTTTCAAAAAATTTTGAAACCCACCACTGAGCAGTCTGCTTGAGCAAGCATGATCACCATTGAAAGCAGTGGTCCTTCTCCCCTATTTTTTAAAAAAAAAACAATTTGGGGGGGATTATTGAAGTCACTTTTTCTTCTCTTTGTATATTGATGGATTATACATTTGTATGATTAATTTTAAGGTTTTTAAAAATTGTCAAGCAAGAGAAAGTAAGGTAAAGGTTGAGTTTCCCTCACACATATGTGCTAGTCGTTCCCAACTCTAGGGGGCAATGTTCATCTCTGTTTCAAAGCCCAAGAGCCAGTGCCGTCCGAAGACATCTTTGTGATCATGTGTCAGGCATGACTAAATGCCGAAGGCACACAGAACGCTATTACTTTCCCACCAGAGGTGGTTCCTATTTTTCTACTTGCATTTTTACATGCTTTCGAACTGCTAGGCTGGCAAAAGCTGGGACAAGTAATGGGAGCTCAGTCCGTTACGCGGCGCTAGTGATTCGAACCGCCAAACTGCCAACCTTTCTGATCGACAAGCTCAGTGTCTCAGCCACTGAGCCACCGTGTTCCTCCAAGAGAAAATAACTGTATCCTAACTGAAGATATTGCTTTTAGGAAAGTTATGATATTTCCTAATATTATTTTATGATAGTCCCTTGCTTCTAAGGATTTTAAGGCAACTGAGCACTGAGCCAAAATGGTTGCGAAAAGAAACAAGTTATGAACCTTCATGTAATTAATTTGAAAATAGGTCTTAATGTTCCAAACATATTATTAAGCTGCAACATTACTTCAAAAATTTATTTAGTTCAGCAGGAGTTCCCACCAAAAACTAAATAATGAAGTTAACTTGGAATATTTGTCTTGTTCAAAGAATGGGGAAAAAATTAGTTCATAAACTAAATTAGATCCCAAGCAAATCATTCTTCATAAAAGATTATGGGTAATAAATTGGAAATAGTTTGGAGCTAATTTTTTTTTGTGTGTTGATAGCATCAAACAAATTTAGGCAACATTTCACTAAAAATAAATAGCGTACTTGCACAGAATCCTATTTTCTAAAGATGTACTCATCATACATCAAGAAACTGTGCAGCAGAATGGTACGGGTTCCAAGATACAATTAATTACATGAGGAATTTATTGTAAATTAATTCAGTGTATCTTTTCTCGTCTGGTGCCAGCTTCACAGGAAAACTCTAAATTCTAGTATGATGGAAGAGGGAGAAATATCTATTTTTCTCTCTCAACGTAATTTTATAATCTAGTTAATCATGTTGTTTAAAAAGATTTTTCTAAAGTCTTGAACTCCTTAACTATTGTGAATACTGGCTGTCAAAGGTGCTTTTTTGAAAAGGCAACTGGAGTTTCTCTGTTTTGCTCGAAGACGGTTTGCTTCTCAGCCAAGAACCTTTTTCAATTCTGACGGTTCTTCATCCAAGAGGCTTCTTCAATCAGAACTGAAGAAGCTTCATGGATGAGAAGCAAAATGTCTTCAAGCAAAATGAAGAAAGTCCACTTGCCTTTTTTAAAATCACCTTTGGGACAACCATGACCTGGATGACTGAGAATCTCCATAGACATTTATTGGCGCTCAAGCAGTGGTGGGTTTCAAAAATTGTTCGAACCTACTCTGTGGGTGTGGCCTACTTTGTGGGAGTGGCTTGCCGCCCATGTGACCGGATGGGAGTGGCTTGCCACCCATGTGACCGGATATGAAGATGCTGATGACACTTGTCAGAACCACCTTAAATTACCTCACACACAGTCCTGGCATGCATAAGAATATGATGTGAACTTGTTTTTTAAAAGGCATCTTTGGTTTGCGTTAAAACAACTTCAACACACGCAATGTTCTGATTGCACCACAAACGCAGTAGTCATCCTTACCTTTCACAGAGGCACTGAGTTTTATAAATATGAGCATGATAGTGTAGAATAATCATATCCAAGGACCAGTGGTGGGTTTCAAAAAATTTTGGAACCTCTTCTGTAGGTGTGGCCTGCTTTCCGGGTCCACTGGTGGAACCTCTTCTAACCGGTTCGGTAGAGTTGACGAACCGGTTCTACTGAATAGGTGCGAACTGGTAGGAACCCACCTCTGCGCTCAAGGAACTTTTTTATCTGTCCTAATGAGGATTACTAGTTATTTTTCTTTAACTGTTTAGATATTGTATGAAGAAGCATGCATATTGTTTTCTCAATCACATTTTCTAGGCAATCATAAAATCAAAGATTATAGACTCCTGTGAGCTTTACTGGATTAGGTTACTCCTTACTTGTTAAAACTCCACTAACTTCAATAAATATAATCTAAGTGTGAAATAATAGAAAATACTTGTAGCTCAGGTTTTGGATTTTGGCAGTTTGTGTTAGGTAAGCTCCCTGTTGGGAGAGCGAGTGCATTCAGCGAAGCATTGTGAGAGTTGTGTTGGAGAACACACAAACCAGCATACAGAGACACTGCAGTTTAAATAGGCTTTTACTTTCGTGGAAATAGAGGTATCAGAGTCCATCAAACAGTGCAAATCATACATGGATAAGACAGTCAATCATCAACGTCTTTCAGTTAAGGGTTAATCCAAGTAACATAGTCCAGTATCATATAATCAGTTCAGTAATCAAAGTTTGATAGCACTTGCAAAACTTACAATAGCTCACGGCACTTTCTAACAGCCAGCTTCCAAAACACTCAGGTCAGATCAGCCCAGCATCTAACAAACAGAGAGCTAACAATCATTCTGGCTCCCTCTTATGGCCGATTGAGGAAAACAGCAACCAATCACATTTTACAGTATGATTTAAAGAAACAGGTACAACATTGTTACATGATTTATATATTATCCCGAAGGACTGTGACAACCTACTGTCGGACTCTTTACAAAATATTTGTGACTCATTACATTGAAATAAACAGAAGTTTTTTTGGAACTAAGGGTGTGCTTTTTGCTGTATGAGGAAGCCTAGGTCAGAACAACTGGTCTTACTCGCTGGGATAACAGAAAATAAATTTATTCCTTTCTCTGTGTGACAATGTTTTAGAAGATATTGGGAGACTGCTATCATATTTCCCCCTCAATCAACTATTCTTAAGCTAAATCTAGTCAGATTTAGCTATTCCTCATATCCCTTGACTCTTGGATCTCTTAACATCTTGGTAGTTGCCCTCAGAATACAATATAATTTGAAACGGTTCACCGACAAATGCGTGCTCTACGAAAGCGCGCCGACAAAACCTCGGCGAGAAAACAGCGAAGATGAAATCGCGCCCACAGAAGTGCACCGATAAATGCACGCCGACAAAAGCGTGCCATCAACAAACAACGCGAAAACAGCATAATACGCTAACCCTAACCCTAACCCTAGCCCTAACCCTAAGACTAGCCCTAACCCTAACCCTAACCCTAACCCTAACCCTAACCCTAACCCTAACCCTAACCCTAACCCTAACCCTAACCCTAACCCTAACCCTAACCCTAACCCTAACCCTAACCCTAACCCTAACCCTAACCCTAACCCTAACCCTAACCCTAACCCTAACCCTAACCCTAACCCTAACCCTAACCCTAACCCTAACCCTAACCCTAACCCTAACCCTAACCCTTACCTTAACCCTAATCGCGCTTTTGTCGGCGCGCATTTATCAGCGCACTTCTGTGGGCGCGATTTCATCCTCACTGTTTTCTCACTGCGGTTTTGTCGGAGCGCTTTTCTCGGGTGCGCATTTGATGGGTCACGATTTGAAACTAGCGCAGTATACCAAGACAGAACAGAGAGGAAGAATTATAGTGAATAAATCCCCTAAGTAGCTGCCCAATAGAGAGCATAACTATCTGATGGTTCAACTCAACATATAGTAGGTTTTTCTGCCCCCAGAGATGTCACCCTGAGGCTTTATCCTGACTGCCTACTAATAGCAAACATCTCACCAGTGATTGTCTATCATTTCTTTTAAGAACCAGTAAACCCACGGAAGCTTCAGAGTGAAATATAGCCATTTATTTGCAAAGATAGCCTTTTGAACACCCAGAGAAAGGTGGAGGGGAGTGACATACTACAGCAGCTTTAGGTCTTTGATGATAGATTAAAATGGGGCTTCTTAAAACCTACGTTCAACAAAGTGATAAGGGTCAGTGCAAAGAGTGGCAGGTAATGAACAGAGGTTTATAGGGTATGACTTCCCGGTGTATTGTCTTGCCAAAGCCAGCATGTCCAAGGAATGGACCACACAAACATCAGAGCCAATAGGAAAATTATTTCAAGGGTAACTCAGCATCCTAAAAGGCTCTCACTGAAATGAGCGCCCAAAAACTAGCATACAGGTGGAAAGGAAGAAGAATATTTCAGAATAATTGATAATCGTTAACATTGCTCATATTTTACGAAGTCCTTTGAGTTTGGGTTATTCTCCCCTCGTGTTCATTTTAATTTGTCTTCCTGTGACTTTAGAGAGATAGATGATGAACTCTTCCTGTACTTTTATTCGTCTAATTTATGCAGTCTCATCCAAATTAACCCGATGAATATTTACATATAATACTCTATATACACAGTACATCCAATCCTGATCGATCTCTGGCACCTTGTAAGAAGCAATCCCCAAAATTGGGTGCGTGCCCTTCAAAAGGCACGTGGCATGACAAAACCGCGCTCGACTAAAGCCCGCCCAATTAAACCGCGTCGCTGACGTCATCAACAGGGCGACAACAGCGAGCGCGGAGAAAGAAGGGCGCTTTAAATAGCGCTTTGAAAGCAAGCCGATTCAAGTTAAGGTAAGGGTTAGGTTTAGGGTTAGGTTTAGGGTTAGGTTAAGGGTTAGGGTTAGGTTTAGGGTTAGGTTAAGGGTTAGGGTTAGGGTTAGGGTTAGGTTAAGGGTTAGGATTAGGTTTAGCGTTAGGTTAAGGGTTAGGGTTAGGGTTAGGGTTAGGGTTAGGGTTAGGGTTAGGGTTAGGGTTAGGGTTAGGGTTAGGGTTAGGGTTAGGGTTAGGGTTAGGGTTAGGGTTAGGTTTAGGATTAGGTTTAGGGGGTTAGGTTTAGGTTTAGGGGTTAATTTTAGGTTTAGCGTTTACAGCATGCTTTTTTCTCCGCACTGTTGTCACGTTGTGATGACGTCAGCTATGCGGTTTTGTCGAGCGCCCTTTAGTCGAACGCGGTTTTGTGGTGGAACCCAAAAGGCACATGTTCCAATTCATATGGTGCTTAGATGAGTACGGAAAACATACACCTGTGCTGCGCTGCCTATCTCAGTTTGTCTTCAAAAAAGGTTATAGAGAAAATATGTTACAATCAAGCTTTCATGTGAAATCCAGACTACATACTCCCTCCGTGGATGTCAAACACGCAAACACGATAAATGCATCACTTTATGGCCATTTATCTACTCAGGCAAATGCTATAAATATTACCGGAATCCAGGAAAATGTAAAGCCTGTAACTGCTTTGAAATGCACTATCCATAACTTTGCAGATTGTACTTCACTTGTCATCCTAGTTCAAAGTTATCGCATTATCACCTCATTCGTAAGTTATTTTTCTAGTTAGTGGGTGGGCTGGAGAATTGCCTAAGGCAGCCTTTCCAAAAGTGGTATCGTGCAGATATGTAGGGATAGCTAGTCATAGGTCCCCAGCTTATTTCAGGGAAGAGCCGAGGTGGCGCAGTGGTTAGAGTGCAGCACTGCAGGCTACTTCAGCTGACTGCTAGTTCTGCAGTTCGGCTGTTCAAATCTCACCGGCTCAAGGTTGACTCAGCCTTCCATCCTTCCGAGGTGGGTAAAATGAGGACCCGGATTGTTGTTGGGGGCGATATGCTGACTCTGTAAACCGCTTAGAGAGGGCTGAAAGCCCTATGAAGCGGTATATAAGTCTAACTGCTATTGCTATTGCTATTGCTAAGTCCCCGTATATATGGAAAGTAAGCTGTAAAATACAAGACTTTCCTTCTTCAATTTGCTGGTAAACCCCTGACACATTATAACATAGGAAGCCACCAGTAGGTAGCTTGTGTTCACTTTACTTTTGAAAACCAGATGTCATTAGAGAGAAAAAAATATACTTGCAGAGCAGGAGTGGGTTCCGGAAGAGACTACTGCAGCTAAAATTGTTCTGCACAAGCGCAGAAGCAAAATACAAGATGACAACCGGTTTGGGGGCGTGGCAGGCCTGGGTCGCTGCCAGTTCCAGTGACCCAGGCCGCCAAGCTAATACCGGTTCGAAGCAATAGGAACCCACCCAGTGGTGGGTTCCTACCAGTTCGCACCTATTCGGTAGAACCGGTTCGTCAAATCTACCGAACCGGTTAGAAGAGGTTCCACCAGTGGACCCGGAAAGTAGTAGAAATTATGAGTAGTTCGGAGAACCAGCAAATACCACCTCTGGCTGGCCCCAGAGTGGGGTGGGAATGGAGATTTTGCAATATCCTTCCTCTACTTCCATCCTTCCGAGGTGGGTAAAATGAGGACCCAGATTGTTGTTGGGGGCAATATGCTGACTCTGTAAACCGCTTAGAGAGGGCTGAAAGCCCTATGAAGCGATATATAAGCCTAACTATTGCTATTGCTATTGCTACTATGCCCACAGAACTGGTAGTAAAAAAAAAATTGAATTTCACCACTGGTTGTAAGTAAAGGGTTGCCTGTAGTCCTCGCGGTTCTCTTTTGAACAAGAATGAAACATTCCAGCACGGTGGACTAAGGAGAAATAGCAGAGAGTCTTCCACTCTCTAACATCTGTCATTTGAACCATCATTCCACCTAATGTTTGGGGAGACCATGAGTGACAGCCAGTGATTGCTGTCACTAAAGACATGCTAAGTAGGGTTATCCAAAATTAACAAGTCAAATGCGGCTTATCAAAGGGTTGCATACATCCCCTTTCCATTCGGCTGCCATGTCTTGTCCTGTCTTCTGAAAAATAAAGCAGAAACAATAAAGCCAACTGCGCTTGTGATATGGAATCCTGGGCCTGCATAACGTTTTATTTCTGAGGATCTCTGTTTATTACCTCCTGATACGCTGAGAACATTCCTGCATGCCTTTCCACATGGAAGCACAAAATATTCTGCATTTTCAGCCCAGACCATACAATGTTATCTCCTTCTGCTGTCTTATGTAACTCCACAGGAATGTTGAAAGACTTTCCGGACTCTTGGAGGTTTAAAAGGTGAGGAAGGCAAAGTGTGTGTGGTGGTGGGGGATAGCTGGAGACTGGAATTTGATAGATCATTGCATTCAGTTTTTGGGCAAAGGAGTTATTGCAATTAAGATACTAGCCGGATGTGTGGTCTCGAGCTCGGCTGATACTGAAGGAATGTATTGATAGTGCAAACTCACAAAAAGTGATTTGGAAATTGGTCACATTCTGTATGTCCTTAAAGAAATGACACTACTATATATGGAAGTATTAACTGAACCTATGCAATAACCACCCAAATGTTCTGTTGTACTTAATAACGCTCCATTCTGTGGGATGTGGTTTGAAATATTCTATGGGAAATGGTTTGAAAAGGTTTCTTTTCCTAGCCATAATGCAAAACGGTCAGCATAAACTTTTAAGTGCCTAGAAAGCAGGCTTAATTTCTGGCATATTAACTGTGCAAAACCATATCTGACTGCAAAGAATTAAGAGTTTCCAATGGTGAATCTTTCTCCCAGGTACGTATTTTGAGAGTGGCACTTTTTCTCAGATAGGCAGTAAATCAAACAGAATATTTTCAGCTCATCAAATCTGGTTGTTTTTTTTTTTTAATGGCATAGGACAGTGATGGCAAATCTTTTTCTTATAGTGCGCCAAAAGTGTGGGCATGCGTGCCCACACCAATTCAGTCCTCTGCGCCCACCTGTGCATGTGCTTGCGACCCCCTTGCCAAGGTAGAGCCAAGGTGGCGCAGTGGTTAAATGCAGCACTGCAGGCTACTGCTAGATCAGCAGTTCAGCGGTTCAAATCTCACCGGCTCAGGGTTGACTCAGCCTTCCATCCTTCCGAGGTGGGTAAAATGAGGACCCAGATTGTTGGGGGCAATATGCTGACTCTCTGTAAACCGCTTAGAGAGGCCTGAAAGGCCTATGAAGCGGTATATAAGTCTACTGCTATTGCTATTGCTATTGCTTGCGCATATGTGCACGACCCCCCCCAGGTTCTGAAGTCTTTCCCAAAGACTGGGGAGGGCAAAAACGACCCCAACAGGACAACTGGAAGTTTGAGAATGAACTTCCTGTTGGCCTGTTGAGCCTGTATTTCACCTTCTCCAGCCTCCGGAGGCTCCTGGAGGATCGCGCAGGCGCTGTATGCGTTCTGCGCATGCGTGGAAGCGCAGAACTCGTCAAAACCGGGTAAGAAACGCGGGCGGGCGGGTGGATCCTTCGGCGTTCCCGGAAGTTACTTACTTCCGGGTTCACCGACCAACCGGTTCGCGGGGACCGCCGCGAACCGCCTGAAACCCACCCCTGATTTTATGGGAATATTCTTTCTTTCATTCCATGTTAATGTCTCCTCCCTCCTTCTGCTTAATCTAAATTGAATCTCTCATTATTTTTTGATAACTTCAAATGTCAATAAAGTTAGCCCACCTTTTTCCACAATAGGTACCTTCAAAGAGTAAAATATAGTTTGGTCATTCCCTTTGCTCTCCTTCTGTGCTGCTTTTTTTTGATAAAGATTGTAGCATTTTTAGTACAGGAGCTAACTTCTTTTTCCCCCCACTAGCAACCTTTTCTTTACAGTATTTCTTTTTTTCCTTTTTGGCGTAATTTGCACTTGAATCTATGAAAAAAAAAAAACCCAAGACTTTATTTAATTTTCTTTTTTTGTTTCCTTTTTATAAATAGCTTTTGGCTCATTGTCTTTTATTTAGACCACACTGACCTTGAGCAGATAAGAAATATGAATTAAAATGTTAAGTTTTGCTGGGTGTAGATAACAGAGTTTCATACTTCAATTCCACGAAGTTTGATAGCATGTTTTTACAGTCACATGAGTGGAGGTTAAAAATCAAATGTAGGAACTGAATCAGCATTCTGTACATGCAAAGCAAGAAACATCACAACTGTTGATATATATATAATCTTATCGTATTGGTGCATATTTTATATCCGAAACAATTACTTCCAATTAAGTCAATCTACAATAAACAATATTCAAGGTGGAAAGGCAACCCAGCTTCCTGTAAAGTATGGTTTTAAAATTGCTTTAAGTAAACTTGCTTTAAATTGGTTTGATTACTACACAGCAGGGGTGGGTTCCTGCCAGTTCTAACCTCTTCTATAGAAGAGGTTCCACAAATCTACAGTGCCGTTTAGAACCGGTTCCAGCTCCCTCCCCCCGCCCGTCCGCACATCATCAAGATGAAGAGCGAGAGGAGGAATTCTGGGAGTTGAAGTCCACAAGTCTTAAAGCTGTCAACTTTGAACACCCCTGGAGTTTTTTTTCTAAAGGTTTAGGGGTGCAAGGATCTTGTAACTTGACAGCTTTAAGACTTGCACACTTCAATGCCAGAGTTCGTGAGCCAACATGACTGGAGGAGGAATTCTGGGAGTTGAAGTCCACAAGTCTTAAAGCTGTCAGGTTTGAACACCCCTGGGGTTTTCTTTTCTAAAGGGTTAGGGGTGCAAGGGTATTGTAACTTGACAGCTTTAAGAATTGTGTGCTTCAAATGCCAGAGTTTCTGAGCCAACATTTTGGTTGCTAAGCAAGAGCATTGTTAAGTGAGTTTCACCACATTTTATAAGCTGGCAACGCCCACCCAGTCACATGGGTGGCAAGCCACTCCCACCCGGTCACATGGCCGGCAAGCCACTCCCACAAAGCAGGACACACCTACAGAAGAGGTTCTAAAAAAAATTGAAACCCACCACTGCTACACAGTGAAGACAACATTACATTTATTATGATAAGTCATATTAGCTTCCAGAGGTGGGTTTCACATAATTTTACCACCAGTTCGCCATGCACCGAAACTGTGAGTGCACATGCACGCTTGCTTCATGAGTGCGCACGCCTTCTGCACATGTGCTTTGCTCACCTGTGCGGCTTGGAAAACATGGCTAAATATGGCGACATAGAGCTGGGCTAGGTGGAAGGGGGTGGGTCCATTGGGCATTTGCTAAGTGAATTTTGCCTCATTTTATGACTTTCCTTGCCACAATTGTTAAGTGAATCACTGCAATTAGTAAGTTCTTTGTTAAGTGATTCTGGCTTCCCCATTGGTTTTGCTTGTCAGAAGGTCACAAAAAGGTGATCACATGATGCTGGGACACAGGAATGGTCATAAATATGAGATAGTTGCCAAGCATCTGAATTTCGATCACATGATCACAGAGATGCTCCAAAGGTCGTAACTATGAAAAATAGTCATAACAGAGGTGGGTTCCTACCGGTTTGGCCCGGTTCAGCCGAGAAGGTAGTAACTTGACTGGCCACGCTCCCAAACCGGTTCAATCGGCAGCATCATAGGCGCCGCCATCTTGCTTTTTTGCTTCTGCACATGTGAAGAAGCATTTTTTTTACTATTGTGCATGCGCGCGAAGCGCATTCGTGAGCTGGCAGTAACAGAAGCCGGGACCTACCCCTGGGTCATAAGTCACATTCTTCAGTGCCATTGTAACTTTGAACAGTCACTAAATGAACTGTTGTAAGTCAAGGACTACCTGTCCACAACTCCAGGGTTGTATTAAACTTTGTGCACCATGCCAAAGACTGTAATCCAAAGGCGGGTGGGGCAAGAGCCTCATATTTAGAGATTTCAGAAGTTTTCAAAGAGGAATTGAGTATGTTAACTAATTGCTAGGCTTATGGCATTCCTTTGATATGAAGATGCCAACGACACTTGTCAGAACTACCTTAAATTACCTCACACACAGCACTGGCATGCATAAGAATATGATGTAAACTTGTTTTTTAAAAGGCACCTTTGGTTTGCGTTAAAACAACTTCAACACACGCAATGTTCTGATTGCACCACAAACGCAGTAGTCATCCTTACCTTTCACAGAGGCACTGAGTTTTATAAATATGAGCATGATAGTGTAGAATAATCATATCCAAGGACCAGTGGTGGGTTTCAAAAAATTTTGGAACCTCTTCTGTAGGTGTGGCCTGCTTTCCGGGTCCACTAGTGGAACCTCTTCTAACCGGTTCGGTAGATTTGACAAACCGGTTCTACCGAATAGGTGCGAACTGGTAGGAACCCACCTCTGGTACAAAGCCATCTGGGCGACCTTGGGACAGGCACCTTTACTCAGCCATGGCAAACCGCTTTTGAAAAACCACTTGCCAAGAAAACTGTAGGGACTATTCCAGGCCGTTACCAGGAGCCAACGGCGACTCAAAGGCACAAAAGGAAAACATCCGTATCCCAGACCTTCAATGTTTTTTTTTTAAAAAAAAACACTTAAAATTCCTTGTTCATCTCCCACTGGTAATCTAAATCAAATACCCTTAATTCCAAATAATAACCTTCAGGAAAAGTATTATATAGCTACTTTAAAAATATAAACACCACAAAGTCAACACAAAAGAACAATGGGCTCTGGCAAGGGTTTGAGGGAAAGAATTCTTGTTAACAGATGATGGCTGTTACACAATAAACATTTTAAAGACAATCATGATCTCCAGTCATGAGATGACATCCTGGCTCCAGCAAGATACTCTGTAACATTTGACCACCTGCTTCACAAATAGGTAGAAGCTATTTCAGCACCAATAACTGTATAATAACTGTATCAATGCTGCCATGCTTTCAAAGAAAGGATTGTATATTAAAAATTGGGAAAAAGCCCAGTGTTAGATCTGAAAGCTGTATTTTACATTTGGGTCTTCAGGATTGCCACATTTTTTCCTGTGCGAAAATGGGAGGGGGATTATATAGAGCAGTGTTTTTCAACCTTGGCAACTTGAAGATGGCTGGGGAATTCTGGGAGTTGAAGTCCGGACATCTTCAAGTTGCCAAGGTTGAAAAACACTGATATAGAATATGGGACAGTGGTGGGTTTCAAAATTTTTTAGAACCTCTTCTGTAGATGTGGCGTGCTTTGTGAGAGTGGCTTGCCAGCCATGTGGCTGGGTGGGCATGGCCAACTAGTAAAATGTGGTGAAGCTCACTTAACAACGCTCTTGCTTAGCAACCAAAATGTTGGCTCAGAAACTCTGGCATATGAAGCACGCAAGTCTTAAAGCTATCAAGTTACAAGACCCTTGCACCCCTAACCATTTAGAAAAAAAATTCCCAGGGGTGTTCAAACTTGACAGCTTTAAGACTTCAGCTCCCAGAATTCCTCCTCTCGCTCATCCAGTGGTGGGTTTCAAAAAAATTTGGAACCTCTTCTGTAGGTGTGGCCTGCTTTCCGGGTCCACTGGTGGAACCTCTTCTAACCGGTTTGGTAGATTTGACGAACCGGTTCTATCGAATAGGTGCGAACTGGTAGGAACCCACCTCTGAAAGGAAGGGAAAAAAATCGATTTGAAAACAGCCAAACCACAATTCTATGATACCTGAGTATAATCAGTGAGTCAGCTCTTGGGATATAATAATAATAATATATTAAATCTATATGCATCCCAACTCCCAGTGACTCTGGGTGGGTTTACAAGAGTTACAAAGAACATTCTTTTTAAAGACAACAACAATAACAAAAAACAAAGAATAAAGAAGGCAGAAATAATGAAACTGTATGGGAATTATGAAAAAAATCAATCATCCTTGCCAAAAGGCCTTGGGGAAGAACCTTGGGATCTTCCCTTGGGGAAATTCTGGAAGTTGAAGTCCTTCAGATTTAGAGTTGCCAAGGTTGGAGACTCCTGCTTTAAAACACCAGTAAGATGTGGGACTGTTCAAATCTCAGGGGAATCTCATTTCAAAAGGCAACATTAATTAAGAATTATTGGATTTTTTAAAAATCTGTACTTTTCCCTGTGGGCCAGGGGTGGGTTTCTCGCCCCGTTCCAACCGGTTCGGTTGGAATGAGGCCGGCGGCGTCCTCGCGCACGCACGCGGCGCGCGCATGCGTACTAGCATCTGCGCAATGCTCCAGCTGCTCCTGGAATATCGCGCAGGCGCTGTATGCGTTCTGCGCATGCGTGGAAAGCGCAGAATTCGTAAAAACCGGGTAAGGAGCGGGCGTGGGTGTGCGGGCGCGCGCGGGCACGGGGGGGGGGGCTTCGCCGTTCCCGGAAGTTACTTACTTCCGGGTTCGGCGACCAACCGGATCGCAGGGACCGGTGCGAACCGGTCGAAACCCACCCCTGCTGTGGGCATAATGGAAGCACAATGTAATCAGGTTATGAAGGTGTTCTCCATGTTCAGATTCAGTGATTGGTAGCCATCCTAATCTTGTTTAAAAAGAACAAACAAACAATCCCTCATTTGCACAGAATTAAGAGAATGGCAGGAGGAGATTGGATGGTGTTAGGTAAGGTCCCTGTTGGGAGAGCAAGTACGTTCAGCGAAGCATTGTGAGAGTTGTGTTGGAGAAAACACAAACCAGCATACAGAGACACTGTAGTTTAAATAGGCTTTTACTTTCGTGGAAATAGAGGTATCAGAGTCCATCAAACAGTCTAAGTCATACACAGATAAGACAGTCAGTCATCAACGTCTCTCAGTTAAGGGATAATCCAAATAACATAGTCCAGTAATCATATAATCAGTTCCAGTATTCAAAGTTTGCTAACAGTTGCAAAACCTACAATAGCTACAGCACTTTCTAACAGCCAGCTTCCAAAAAAACACTCAGATCAGATCAGCCCAGCATCTAACGAAACAGAGAGCTAACAGTCGTTCTAGCTCCCTCTTATGGCCAATTGGGGAGAACAGCAACCAATCACATTTTACAGTATGATTTAAAGAAACAGGTACAACATTGTTATATATTGCCAACCCAACCGTTAGATTATATTCCTAACAGATGGTTGTCATGCCAAAGTGCTAGGATAATTTTCTGGATATTTCCAAAAGGAAGTACTTCTTCTATGAGTAAGTCCTGTTTGGCCTCCAGGGGAAACACTTGGACGATTCCTCATCCTATGAAGTCCAGGGGCCTTGAGTGGATCACAACTGTTCTTGCGTGGCAAATGTCCCCTCCTCAACATCCTCTAATCAAACACAACACTCTAAGACCACACCACGTCATTTAAAGACAGGAAAAGAAATTAAAATGCTTCCCTTCAAAACAACTCACTGAGCTCATTTGTCGCATCCCCCGTGGGCTTGTTGTTGTCTGAGGCTAATGGGCCAAACTTTGTCCACTTCCGTCTCTCCAGAGTTTTCTGCACAGCTACTACATCATTGTTACAACAAGGCTTTCTTTGGGCAGTGGGGAAAAAAAGTATACTTGTTTGTTTGCCTTGGCACCACCTTGACGGCCATGGAAATTTAAAGAATGTTGTAGGAGGAATCTCTCTCTTGATACAGTAATTTCAGCTGATATTCTGAAACAAAATGCTGGCTAGTGTGTTCTCCAGGCTGTGGAGTCCTTCCTGAAGCAACAACCAGTTCGGTGAACCAGATGCAAAATTAGCATCTGGTTCACCCAAACCGATCCAAACCGACTGAATCCCAGCCATGCCTATGGGCCAGATCTAAGCATCCCATTGGCTGGATGTGGCCCACGGCCCTGCAGGCCAAATCCGGCCTGCGAGCCCTGAGTTTGACACCCTTGCGTAAAATATGATTTGAAATGGCCAAAAACCTTGCAGGGAGGATTTGCAGCTTGGTTACAGAGCAGATCCTTTGCTTGCAATAGAGAGCCGAGGTGGCACAGTGGTTAGGGTGCAGTACTGCAGGCCACTTCAGCTGACTGTTATCTGCAGTTCAGCGGTTCAAATCTCACCGGCTCAAGGTTGACTCAGCCTTCCATCCTTCCGAGGTGGGTGAAATGAGGACCCAGACTGTGGGGGCGATATGCTGACTCTGTAAACCGCTTAGAGAGGGCTGAAAGCCCTATGAAGCGGTATATAAGTCTAACTGCTATTGCATTAGACATGGCCTCCATTCCTGTGATCCGCAGGAATGGCTGGAGAAGTACCATTCCAGAAGACAAAACTAAATGAGACAAACCAATGATCTCCAACATTGTAAAGCAACTTGTGAAGGCCCAATAGTTGCTCTGCTTTGGGGCTGAGCAAAAAATTTTGAGCGATTTTATACTCAGCAGTTGGAGCTGGGAAGTTACTGTCAAGCCAAGATTTTCTCACAAAGCTAAAGAATCTCTTGGCTGTTTGGCCTCCTTCACAGTGGTGGGTTTCAAATTTTTTTAGAACTTCTTCTGTAGGTGTGGCCTGCTTTGTGGGAGTGGCTTGGCAGTCATGTGACTGGGTGGGCGTGACCAACTTGTAAAATGTGGTGAAACTCACTTAACAACGCTCTTGCTTAGCAACCAAAATGTTGGCTCAGAAACTCTGGCATTTGAAGCACTCAAGTCTTAAAGCTGTCAAGTTACAAGACCCTTGCACCCCTAACCCTTTATGGAAAAAAAACCCAGGGGTGTTCAAACTTGACAGCTTTAAGACTTGTGGACTTCAACTCCCAGAATTCCTCCTCCAGTCATGTTGGCCCAGGAACTCTGGCATTTGAAGCACTCAAGTCTTAAAGCTATCAAGTTACAAGACCCTTGCACCCCTAACCCTTTAGGGGGGAAAAAACCCCAGGGGTGTTCAAACTTGACAGCTTTAAGGCTTTAAGGTTTAGATAGGACTCTTAGAGGTGGGCAGGGTGATTGGTGAGCCAGCCAATCAGTAAGCGGTGGGCGGGGCAAGTGTGGTGCAGAGGGGCGGGGGGAGGGAGCTGGAACCGGTTCTAAACATCACAGTAGATTTGTGGAACCTCTTCTATAGAAGAGGTTAGAACTGGCAGAAACCCACTCCTGCTCCTTCAGATTTGTTCAGTGCCCTGCAAATACCTGTTACACTAACAGGAGGAGCTTCCATTTTAGTAGTGGGATGCAAGCTCATAGTCAAACTGTGTAAAACATGCCCCAAGTTACTTTTGAAAATTCTACTATCAAATCAGTGGTGGGTTGCAGGCAGTACACCCCAGTATGGGTGTACCGGAGCCTGCCTGGATCACCGGCTACCGTTCCGGTACGGTGCTCCAGAGGGCCCGCCCACCCGCCCGGACTCCTTACCGTGTTTTAAAACTGTCGGCGCTTCTGCACGCGGCACACATGGGCCGTACAGTGCCTGCGCGACACTACGCTTAGCAGCTGGAACGTCGCAGAGACTTGCGGAAGCATCGTTTCCAGCTACAACGCATGCACCCACCACGCGCATGCATATGGGTGATGCCGGGGCCATTCTAACTGTACCGGTTGGAATGGAATCCAGAACCCACCACTGTATCAAATGCAAAGCCATAATTCATTTTATAGAACTGAAATAGATTGCACCAAAGTGGGAAGGAAAGGAGAAAGACATTCTATTAGAATTATTAAGAAAAAAGATTTATAATCCTCCCTCTTTCAAAATGAAGTTCAGGTAGGAGGAAAAAGTCACTCAGTTTCTTCATCTTGTTTTCAGGAAATCTGAGAAGACTTACCTTCTTAATTTTATCTTATTCTTTGCAAATCTAAAAGGGCTTTTAGTTTCATTTTTAAAGGAAAATTATTGTGGGAGTAGGAGCACAAATTAGTCTCCCTTTCAATAAATACACTATTTGAGAAATGCTACCTTCTGATGCAGAGAATATTCAATATATTCAGTATTATGAACTAGATACTTTATATTTTTCTTTCAGAATCTCTCAATAGGTATCCATTTGTGTCAAAAACTCTTGTAGCTTATCAGAAAATGTTTTTGGAACATAAAGTTCCTTGGAAAGTATCGTAGAATATAAATCACAAAAAAAGAGAGCACAGCAAATATCATTAAAAGAAACACTAAAGATTCCTTTTCTCTGTGTCATTTTTTTTGTATTTGAAAAGTGTATTATAGCCAAAAAGACACTTACTATATGATTATTCATTCCCAGTGATTCATTTGTAGTAACAATTAAAGGGCATGAATTTTACTTCTGGAACATACATCTCACCTTCATAATTGGATTTTAAAAACCGATTTGGCAAGTTGCCTTTTTGGCTTGCATTGTTATCTCCATCGGCTCAACTGGAAGTACTTCCAAGCAAATAATAGCAGGATCAGAGGCTAGAAAGACAATTTAAATTTGTTCTTGGAGTGTTATTTGCTCTTAAAAGCATATTACAATCCAGCTCTTATCTTGCGAGTTCCATAGATGTGAATTTGCTTCCTGTTTTTGCAGAAACGTTAAGGATGGTGAAATGTTCCCAATTTCCTTTTGGGGGCAAGTTTTCTTTCTAAACAATTAGCATCAGAATATACAACATGCATTAAAAAAAAAACATATTTCACGAGCTTCCAGTAATACTGAAGTCATATGTATTATGTTGGCCTGTAATGAGACCAATTATTTATTTGAAATGTTGCTTACACAATCCCCACAAGGGCACTCTGGACTTCAGTTATTTGTTTCTTGTACTATGTTGTCCTAGCAATATTACTTTCCATTTCCTGACCTTCAGAAGTTATATGCAATGAGTATTATGTTTATTAACCATAGACCACAAATATCCATAGATATTTGTGGTCTAGCTCGAAACAAATATACTAATGATTTAAAACAGTCTCTCCAAGACATAACACTCAAATGTGTTATATAATGACCAGTGGCACCTATATTATTAAAAGCACTACAAACTATATTTATTCCACTGCAAATAAAAAACATGGCATTCTTCTTTCTACTTTCAATTTTTAATAGCCTACAAACACGGGGAACCTCTACCATTAGGATAGAATTACCTTGCACATATTTCCCGCAACAGGTCTGTAAATATATTTTGAAGTTTATAACAGCTTTAGTCTTCAGCTAGGGTTAGAAGGGCTATATAGGCAGTCCTTATTTGGCAACTGCCTCATTTAAAGACCATTCATAATTATGACAGTAATGAAAAAGTAACTTTACAACCAGCCTCTCGTTTCTAACCTTCACAGGTCTGTTAAGCAAAGAAAAGCTGAACTACGATCACATGCATTGATGTGATTTCATTCATTCAATCTCTTTGCTAAACAACCAAGTTGCTTATCCCAACTGTAGTCACTAAAGAAGGATTACCTGTACCTGTTTAATGATATAAATCACTTCACCCAAGAAAAATGAAAATAGGTGATTTGTTTTATCATTTATTCTCACTGTGGAGGGGGGGAAGTGTTTCAATTCTTTTGTTATCAATTCTATTTGACATTTTTTTTTCTTTAACTTTTCACAGATAAACATCACTCTGATTTACAGGCGGTAAACGGGAATTCAATTAGCAGGATCATAGACACAGGAAGCCAAGAAAGAGTTTTGGACAGCTAAACATTTCTGAATAATAAGTGGATTATTTATGTATGAAGCTGTGTAGTGGCCTAGAGGTGGAACTTTTGCCTCACAATCAGAAAGTGACTCGATCCTAGATAGCAGCAGATATTTCCCTCTCTGGGCACAAAGAGACAATATCTGCTGTTAGCTCTGCATAGGTATCAGGAAAGGCATCCAGCCAGTAAATGCTCAGCTCATTCAGTTGTCCCAACTCTACCCATATGCAAGACAGTACAGAGCTGGTGAAAGAAAGAAAGAAAGAAAGAAAGAAAGAAAGAAAGAAAGAAAGAAAGAAAGAAAGAAAGAAAGAAAGAAAGAAAGAAAGAAAGAAATTGTAACTAGTTCGATATGGATTTGAAGGAGGTAACATAGAAGCATGGAAGAAAACAGCAAAACACAATGTCAGGGTTCCAAATAACATCCAAAAGTAAATCAGAATCCACTGCAATCTTCCACTGCCATGCTGGCAGCTTCCCCCCATCCAGTTCCGGTCAGGTGCAGAGGTGCAGAGACAAAGGATGACCTTGGCTTTCTAGAAAGAATTTTGTTTTGGCTACATATCATCTAATTCCACGTAATCTCCCTTCTCATTTCCCACAATATATAAGATTGAAGATGCCTAGCCAAAAAAAAAATAGTTTTTTTTAATCAGTCCAGATCTCGAATGGCATTTTCTCCCTTCCTAGGAAGTGTCTCCAGGTGAGTAGAGCCCAACGGACTGCATAGGGTTCTTTCTTCCAGATTGCCCATCTCTCAGTGCAGGTGAGTTTTTTGGAGACATAGGTACAAGGCAGAAGTTGTCCTTTTTTATTCTGGGTTACTGCAACAAGTAGCCAACCCCAGCCAAAATAGCAATGGAGTTCATCGTAGAACTCCCAGACAGCAGCAGAAATAAAGTGATCTGGACAGTCATCGACTTTTTTTCCAAGCAATCCCATTTCATTGCTTTCTCGGGATTACTTTCAGCAAAGAAACTAGCAAAAATGTTTGTCAAACATATCCTACCGACTACACGGAGTACCCAGAAGAATTATCTCGGACCACGGAGTCCAATTCACCACAATGTTCTGGACTCTGCAAAATAAACACAATTCAAAACAGTAAATATAATATTTGATTTTTTTCCATTTTACTACTTGTAAGTTTGGAGCAATATTTCATTGTTGAAAGTTCAATAAAAATTGTTCATAAGCAAAAGGTAAAAAAATATATTATTAGAATGCCTCCATCGGTGACATTTAATTTTTGCACACTTTTTTCCTTCTCTGCTTACATACAAGAGGCGAATGATCTTCTCTGTCAAATGCGAAGGTGATAATCTTATCCCTCTTCTTTTGACCGATTACGTCTTGCCACAACCTGTAGCACATGAGCTGTTTTTGACATGTCTAGCATAGATGAGTTTTAAGCAGCATGAACAGTCAAAATGAGGATTTGCACGTTATTCAGCAAAGGATTCATTCGTCAGATCCCGGCAATAGCATTTAAGAAATTCTTTCTTGAACAAACATAGCATACTTATCCCACCCCACTAATTTTTAAAAGAAAAAGCACATTGTCACATCAGAAATGGGTCTCCACGGGTGTGTGTCTGTTCCTATTACAGAAAACCAAAGCAACATCATTACTCCAAAGTTATTTCATTTCCATCCTTTTGCAGTTCACACTTCCTTGGTGTGTCAATGTTATCTTACCAAGTAGTGGAATCGTACAAAGGAATTAACCTAGAACTAAAATGAATTGGTAGGGATGTTTCTTCTGCAAGTCCCTGAGGACAAATTTGTTTGCAAGAATCAACAAGAAAAGCAAGGATTGTGATGCAGCCAACAACATTGATTTATTTTATTTATTTATTAGTTTGTCAAACTTACACAGACAGCAGTTATAGGTATGAACATGGGCATGAACAAAGGAGATGAATATAAATAAATTGGGACTGTAGGACAGGAACGGTGGGCACACTGGTGCACATATGCACGCCCCCTTTACAGACCTCTTAGGAATGGGGTAAGGTCCACGGTACACAGCAGTGGTGGGTTTCAAAAATTTTTTGAATCTACTCTGTGGGTGTGGCCTTCTTAGTGGGAGTGGCTTGCCGGCCATGTGACCTGGTGGGAGTGGCTTGCCAGCCATGTGTTCTCTCTCTCTCTCTCTCTCTCTCCTTCCTTTTATCTCTCTGTCCCTTTTTCCTTTTTTTCTTTCATCTCTCTCACTTTTTCTTTCTTTTTTCTTTTTTTCTTTATTTCTTTCTCTTTCTCTTTTCTCTCTCTGTGTGAGTCTGTGTGTGTGTGTGTGTGGTGGGTTTCAAAAAAATTTGGAATTTCTGTAGGTGTGGCCTGCTTTCTGGTAGAACTGCCCTTGAAGAGTGTTCAAAGACTTCAGTTAGTCCAGAATGCAGCTGCGCGAGTGATTGTGGGCGTACCTAGGTACACCCACGTTACACCTATCCTCCGCGAGCTGCACTGGCTTCCCATTGGTCTCCGGACATACTTCAAGGTGCTAGTCGTTACTTTTAAAGCCCTACATGGTATAGGACCTGGCTACCTGAGAGATCGCCTCCTGCCATTTACCTCCCAGAGACCCATAAGATCTCACAGACTAGGCCTCCTCCGGATTCCATCTGCCGGTCAATGTTGGCTGGCGACTCCCCGAGGGAGGGCCTTCTCTGTAGCTGCACCGGCCCTATGGAACGATCTCCCTGTTGAGATCCAGACCCTTACTACCCTTCCGGCCTTCCGCAAAGCGACCAAGACCTGGCTGTTCTGGCAGGCCTGGGGCTGTTGAATTATCCAGCCCCATCCTAAGTTATGAATGTTGTGGTATTTTAATGTTGTTTTTAATTTTTTGTATCCCCCTTCCCTTTTTATATGTAAGCCGCCCTGAGTCTCTTGAGAGTGGGTGGCATACAAACCCAATAAATGATGAAAATGATGATGAGAACCTCTTCTAACCGATTTGGTAGATTTGACGAACCGGTTCTACCAAACTGGTGCAAACTGGTAGGAACCCACCTCTGGTACACAGTTTAAGGTTGAAGCTGTGAGGGTTAGAGGATGTAACAACAAGTCCAGTAGAGCATTCCAGACACTGACCACTCTGTGGCTGAAGTCGTATTTTCTGCAATCGAGTTTGGAGCGGTTGACCTTGAGTTTGTATCTATTGTTTGCCTGTGTATTATTGTGGTTGAAGCTGAAGTAGTCATTGACAGGCAGGACATTGTAGCAGACAATTTTGTGTACTATGCTTAAGTGGGACCGCAGGCGGCGTAGTTCCAGATTGTCCAAACCCAAATTTTTGAGCCTGGTAGCAGAAGGAATTCTATTGTGAGCAGAGGAGTGAAGTACTCTTCTTGTGTAATACCTCTGGACCTGCTCAATCATATTAATGTCAGATATCTGTTATGGCCCAGCAGGAGCCGTTGGAGCTGCCACCAGACACCGACAGCGAGGGGCCCTATGAGTCGGCTCTGGAGGAGGTGGAGAACCCTGGACAGGGTTCTGACTCTGAGCAGGGCGCAGAGAGGCTGGTTGGCCACCAGGAGGCGCCTGAGCCTTGGACCAGTGGGGAGGAGACAAGGGAGCGTGATCCTGACGTCATGCATTGGAGCAGTGGAGAGGAGACAAGGGAGTTGGTCCTGGATGCCCGGCAACGGAGAGCTAATAGGTGTAAGGAACAGTTACGCAGTTACAGGAGATAATTGCACTCAGCTGGTGGTAATTAGGCTCCTCTCCAGACTATAAAAGAAATGATTGTACACACGCTCGTTGCAGGAGTCAATGTATTCACTAGAGCTGGAGAACTCTCGTGGCTAGCTTGGCAGGCTGGATTGCTGCCAACGTCTTGTTTGTGCTGGATTGCTGCCAACATCTGGACTGTGCTGGATTGCTGCCAAGGTCTTGTCTGTGTGTTAATAAATCCTTGAAGTATCTTTGTCTCGGTGTGCTTTGGTATAGAACAAGGTGGGTCAAAACAGATATCCAATGTGGATTCCAGGCAGATGAACTGTATAATGAAAGAAGTTCTCCAATCACCCCTACTGAAAATAAAGAGGCTTTGGAGACTATACATCATACTTATATTGCCTTCTGCCTTTCTATCTATCTTCCCAATTATGGACTCAATGAAGAGATTTATAGAATACATATTTGTTCATATAAATACTTTTAACGTTTTAACGTTCTAGTTGTTTTTATTGCTGTTTCACATCATGGGTGGCATATACATTTAATAAATAAATAGTGTAAGAATGTATTGTCTATTTCCTTAAACATTCAACCGTGCCTCCCTGAAATTGATTTTTAAACGCATTTTCAAAAGCAAGTATTTCGGATTCGATGTAAATCCTAAGATCTAAATAGAAGGCACTCCGTCACAAATCAGTTTCAACAAAGAGAATTAACAAGCAGTTTTGGAGACAAAATAACTTCTTATTTTCTCGAAGATCAATATGTTATTGACAGGCTGTATCTGAGAAATTCAATATTCCTTGTGCAAGTATTTTAAAAGTACTAAAGTAAATGCTGGTGTGCGGGTGAGCAGGCAACTTGCTAAACCTCATGATAATCAGAGCAAAATATAAGTCATGGTTAATAAAACAAGTAAATAAAGCCACAACTGAAAATCCATTCCTTACATTAGGTGGCAGCAAATCCAAGTGAAAACTCGAAGCCAATGCTGATTATCTGCAGGATTTGCAAAGCCGATAGAGTAAATTTTCAGAAAGTTGTTTTTACCCCTATAATACTGTAAGAAAGTTAGCACCCACCCATCTTCTAGAACAGTGGTTCCCAAACTTGGCAACTTCTGCTGGCTGGAGAATTCTGGGAGTTGAAGTCCACAAGTCTTAAAGTTGCCAAGTTTAGGAACCACTGTTCTAGAAGTATGAAATATTCTAGGAAATATTAAAAAGGCAGGATATTATATTTCCCTGGATGAGAAAAGGAGAAACATGTTTTTAAAGACAAAGCAGCTCCATGCCCCCCCCCCCTTCAGCTCCTGGGTGATGGGATTCAGAACTTCACCCTCAGGACATGATAGGATTATCCCTCACTCAAGATCCAAACCAGGACAAAGCCATTAAGCCATAATAGGAATGGCCCAAAGCCCCTTCATTACATCACCCAGCAAGATTCAACCAAGCCTGGGACTCAAAACAACCAAGAAGTTACCCCTGCATGGTCCCATGGTAGTTTGACATCCAATCAGAATACATTTCTTTCACAGGAACAGAAGGCAAATTCAAAGTCCAAGAGAAGCTATAAATCTCTCTCACACCCATGTGCTTGGTTGCCCAAGACCTCAAACCATGTGGGCCTGACCACCATTAAACCATCTTTCCAATCAGCCTCCATGTTTCCCGTGTCTTTCTCCCACTTGGAACTGAACCCAGATGGACCTTTCTTCCAACAATACCCGAGTATATACATGGAATACTAGATATGGGTAACTGTTGTGGCCCAGCAGGAGCTGTTGTAGCTGCCACCAGACTCCGACAGTGAGGGGCCCTATGGGTCGGCTCTGGAGGAGGTGGAGGACCCTGGACAGGGTTCCGACTCCGAGCAGGGCGCAGAGAGGCTGGTTGGCCACCAGGAGGCGCCTGAGCCTTGGACCAGTTAGGAGGAAACAAGGGAGTGTGATCCCGACATCATGCATTGGAGCAGTGGGGAAGAGACAAGGGAGTTGTTCCTGGATGCCTGGCAACGAAGAGCTAATAGGCGTAAGGAGCAGTTACGCAGTTACAGGAGATAATTGCACTCAGCTGGTGGTAATTAGGCTCCTCTCAAGACTATAAAAGGAATGATTGTGCTCCCACCCTTTGCAGGAGTCAATGTATTCACTAAAGTTGGAGAACTCTCGTGTCTAGCTTGGCAGGCTGGATTGCTGCCAAGGTTAGTCTAGGCTGGATTGCTGCCAAAGTCTGGACTGTGCTGGATTGCTGCCAAGGTCCTTTCTGTGTTTTAATAAATCCTGGAAGTATCTTTGTCTCGGCGTGTTTTGGTGTAGGACGAGGGGGGTCAGAACAGAGAACTATAATGTGAATGTGTGGGTGCATGTGTATACATATATACACTACACATCTATTCACACGCTCCGAGGTAATGTACCACTGCAAAACTACTGTAATCCTACTTGCAACTATGTTCCAGATAATCAGCTACTCTCCAGAATTTACACCATGAGCTCCAAAAGGATCCAGCTCTTTTGCCAAGAGAGAAAAAAGGGAGGGAAAGAATTTGAAATTGTTTAGTGACATGGATTAGATGAGCTAAGATATATGATTACATATCCCGCATTGTTAATCGTTAAGAAAACCATTTTCTGCCATATGTTATTTTTGTTTGGTTTTACTACAATTTTTAATATTGGTTGCCTGGATGAAGAGCAGGATACAAATCAGGGGTGGGTTCCTGCCAGTTCTAACCTCTCCTATAGAGGAGGTTCCACAAATCTACAGTGCCGTTTAGAACCGGTTCCATCTCCCTCCCCCTGCCCGTCTGCACATCATCAAGATGAAGAGCAAAAGGAGGAATTCTGGGAGTTGAAGTCCACAAGTCTTAAAGCTGTCAACTTTGAACACCCCTGTGGTTTTTTCTTCTCAAGGGTTAGGGGTGTGAGGGTCTTGTAACTTGACAGCTTTAAGACTTGCACACTTCAATGCCAGAGTTTCTGAGCCAACATTTTGGTTGTTAAGCAAGAGCGTTGTTAAGTGAGTTTCACCACATTTTAGAAGTTGCCCATGCCCACCCAGTCACATGGCCGTAAAGCCACTCCCACAAAGCAGGCCACACCTACAGAAGAGGTTCTAAAAAAATTTGGAAACCCACCACTGATACAAACCCATCGTCAATTATTTGCATCCTAAGTGAACTAGATTCAAAGTTATTGGTACAGACACAGAGATGTACCAGGAAAAGGGGGGATGTCAAGTTGGTGGACACAATTGTGTCCCACGTGCAAAGGGGCGGCAGGGATTGAATCCCATGGTTGTGGTCACTATCTTGGTTTCTTCACTCCCTTCCTGTGGACATCTTCATATCAATAGGCTAACTCCATGATGGCATGTAGAGAGCTCTCTGCTGGCGCATGTGCCGTCACCCCAGGTCAGATCTCCGTGGCGTTTCTTTTGTGCGCTTCTGTTTCCCCACAAACAACGACAACAAAAGCTCACGAAAAAGACCTTATTGTGCTGCCGGTGTTGGGATGCCCCACCTCCCACCATCCAGCTGGTCTTCAGGTCTCTGCTGCACATGTCCACACTGTTTCCACTTTCAGCTTGGGCACACATCAGTGGTGGGATTCAGCCGGTTCGCACCTATTCGGGAAAACCGGTTGGTAACTTTCTAAGCAGTTCAGAGAACCGGTTGTTGGAAGAAATCTCATTTTGTGTTTTTTTCCACTTAACAGGGCTAATCCTGTAAGGAAGGCAGGAAGGAAACATTCTGGTGTTGTTTCTAGCCTCATCTTTATTGTACTGCTTACAGAAACTGCCTCTCCGGTTAACCCTTATGACATTGTAACAGCTAAGGCGAAGCGCCCATCGACCTGAGTGACTTTGAGCTGGCCACGCCCACCCAGTCACATGACCACCGAGCCCCCGCCTACCCAGATGGTCATTAGGGCAGAGGACCGGTTGTTAAATTATTTGTATCCCACCACTGGCACACATGCATGCAATTTGGACACGGTGTCTAAAAGTTTTGCCATTGCTGGGCTAACGGATAGATTTTCTGATATTTAATGTTTTATTTACAACTACAAATGGATTTTTAAAAAAATCATGACAAAATCTTAAGAGGAAAAAAGGAAGAGAAGAAAACCCCCTACTCCAATTACTTACTAAACTTAACTAAAATAAACTTAACTACAATTCAGATATAACGATTTCATCTATATACAAATTACTGTGACTTGTTTTTTTTTAAAACCGATTGAATCTCAGCTGCACGGAATCGTCTGGTCCCCATCTTTCCTGTTTGTTGATAAGGAAACAATCCAAGCCGGAGGTTAGCTCAGCAAAAGCAACAGCCATTCCTCAGCCTATGAAAAGCATTCCTTGCATATTTGCAAGGAAAAAAATGGGGCGAAACGAAGCGGATGGATCCCAAAGCCAGGAGTCACGTGGTACAAGTATTATTCCTCGCTTGGGTCTTGCATGAGTCAGGCTGATGCTCGTGAAGATCTTAAGGTGAGAGGAAATGATTCAGGGTGTTAGGAATGAACTAGGAGGGAATCCTCGCCATAGGAGGAAGAGATTCCCAGCTGCTAGCTGGTCTTAGGAAGAGGAAGCCTAGAGCCGTGAGCCATTAGGTGACATCAGGTCAGTGAAGTAGTACAAAGTGAATCATGAAGAGCTTCGTCAAACCATATAGTCAGTTAGACATTCCAGAAGGATGGCTGTCTTGGTCTATTACAAGGATCTCCAAACTTGGCAACTTTAAGACGTACGGACTTCAATTAGCAATAGCAATAGCAGTTAGACTTATATACCGCTTCATAGGGCTTTCAGCCCTCTCTAAGCGGTTTACAGAGTCAGCATATATTGCCCCCAACAACAATCCGGGTCCTCATTTTACCCACCTCGGAAGGATGGAAGGCTGAGTCAACCCTGAGCCGGTGAGATTTGAACCGCCGAACTGCAGAACTGCAGTCAGCTGAATTAGCCTGCAGTGCTGCATTTAACCACTGCGCCACCTCGGCTCTCAATTCCCAGTATTCCTCAGCCAGTCATGCTGGCTGGGGAATTGTGGGAGTTGAAGTCCACAGGTCTTCAATTTGCATGTTTGGAGACTCCTGGCATATTACAATCAATGGGGAAAGAAACTCCTATGACCCATCAGGGTCATTAAGGCAAAGGAAACCTGCACACTGAAATCAAAATCCCCTCCCGCAGCCTCAAATAACTTATTGTGTCCTAGTAGCAATGCATGAGTGTCCTTTTAAGAAACATCTTTTTCTACATTGGATGTGGGCCTTAGATGCGCTGCAACGTCAACTCATATAATTCCATTGATGATAGATAATTCTCATTTAACAACCCCTTATTCAGGGACCGTTTGTACCTACGATAGCAATAACACTTAGACTTTCAATCAGAGGTGGGTTCCTACTAGTTCGCACCAGTTCGGTAGAACCGGTTCGTCAAATATACCGAACCAGTTAGAAGAGGTTCCACCAGAAAGCAGGCCACACCTACAGAAGAGGTTCCAAAAAAATTTGAAACCCACCACTGACACAGAGAGAGAGAGAGAGAGAGAGAGAGAGAGAGAGAGAGAGAGAGAGAGAGAGAGAAAGGAAGAAAGAAGAAAGAAAAAAGAAAAAAGAAAAAAGAAAAAAGAAAAAGTGAGAGAGAGATGAAAGAAAAAAGGAAAAAGGGACAGAGAGACAAAAGGAAGGAAAGAGAGAGAGAAAGAAAGAAAACACATGGACGGCAAGCCACTCCCACCACGTCACATGGCTGGCAAGCCACTCCCATAAAGGAGGCCACACCCACAGAGTAGGTTCGAAAATTTTTTGAAACCCACCATTGCTACAATAGCAATAGACTTTCAATATATACCACTCATACAGACTTTATATCACTCTCTGGGTGGTTTAAAAGGTCAGTACATTGCCCCCAACAATCTGGGCCCCCATTTTACCAATCTCGCAAGATGCAAGGCTGAATCAACCTTGATCCCGTCTGGATCGAACTCCAGGCTGTGGGCAGAGTTTGCCTGCAATACTGAATTCTAACCTGGGATTTGGTGAAAAGACCTATCAATTTTATTAATAAATTTTTGTTTAGACTTTGTTATGAAGGTATAATTAATTTGGGTCTGAAGAGAGTTGTGATACAAATAGTAAATAATATTTTTTTGTTAACCACAATAATAACAAGGAAATGTTAATGGAAATTCTTGGTGATTAATAAGTAGGAATGTTAGTATTTCGTAGATTGTTTTAGATTCTTATTAAATGTTCATTTTGTTAACATATAATTAACTACGATAACAATAATGAAATGACAACCTTAATTAGCAAAAATAACTTGGATATAAATTGTAATTTGGGACTTAGGGAAAGGACCTATAAATTTTATTAATAAATTCTTGTTTAGAGCTTAGAACAATAGTCTACCAGTCACTGTATACCACTATTCTTTTGTGGCCTGAAAAGAAAGGAGTCATATCCACCAATTGGCATTAAGAATAAATAGTTTGCATTTCTAATCTGAACAAAGAAGCCCCATTTTTGTACAACGTTCTTCCCATTTCTCCACCAGGATAGAAAGTGGACATTCCAAAGTGACCCAATGGGTTTCAACACTTGTTCTTGGCGTCATTTGTGAAACTTCTGGCTGGCTTGCGCGCTGCACAGGAAACTCCTCCAAATGCTTTTTTACAGACTATTCTGATAATATCAGTGAAAAAAGTTTTGCGACATATGCAACATCCTCATGCATCCCCTGGAGTGGAAACCAACAAAAGTAAGGAAATTCTTTCACTCTCATTGAAACTATTGAAAGCCAAGCAGAACAACAACAACTACACGTGTTTCAGGAGGACATAACATTAGTATCTTCAGATGTCGCCTTAGCAAAACATACTTGCCACAGAGCACCAGCTGTTTGCCAAGCAAATATGTAAAGTATTTGAATCAGCATTCCTCAAAGGGAGTATTTGATCAAAGTCATTGTTTTCCAAGTGCCGATGGACTCCGGGGTAGGAATTTCCCCACTATCCGAGACTTTTTGGCAGGTTCTCCTTCCCAGTCCATTCTCAGTTACTGGCATTTAACAATGGAGCAGACACTGATAACATTTGTTAAACCTTCTTACTGAGGTCATCATGGAATATGGAGAAAAGAATTTATAGTCTGAGTGGAGCCATATAAAGAAATAATAGGCTAGCAAAAGTAGACTGGTTTCAGGTAAATAGCAAGATGGTTCCCATCAGCCATGGTAAATTTTCTATGAGTTGATCACAATAACCGTTTGTTAACAGAAGGCTTTGGAATTTCAATCCTGGCTTTCTCTTATTGCTGATAGATAAACATACATACATACATACATACATACATACATACATACATACATATGCACACATGCACACATGGACACATGCACAAACGCACAGAGAGCCTGTGGCTTAGTGGCTAATATAACTGCCTGATATGTAATACAGCCCAGGTTTGATTCCCAGTAAGGGTATGGCTAGCTGATGAGAGCTAAATAGCTTGTTTGTCTCTGCTATGGAAAATGATATCTCTCTTCTCAAAATCCTGGCCTACAATGAGAACAGCCACTTCTGTAGTCGTGGGGGCATTAAAATGACCTCGGGACTCTCCAGAAGGCTTCCTATTGGTGTTAATCATCATTTGGAAGTCCTTGTGGTCCTTAGGAACAGAATCAACAACAGCCTTAAGATACAGAATATACTTGTGTTCACGCAGCAATTTCTGCAGTTGGCTAACCAGTTCTGGATTAATGCCCAGGTAGATCCCACGGTTCCACCACAAAACCGCAGTAGACAAAAGCGCGCTCGACGAAAGCGCGTACGTGACGTCATCACAGCGCGACGAAAACATCGCACTGTGATCGGTAAATGTAAAATTAAAGCGAAAACCTTACCCTAACCCCCCCAAACCTAACCCTAAACCTAACCCTAACCCTTAACCTAACCCTAAACCTAACCCTAAACCTAACCCTTAACCTAACGCTAAACCTAACGCTAACCCTTAACCTAACGCTAAACGTAACCCTAACGCTCTAAACCTAACCCTAACCCTAACCCTAACCTTAACCCTAACCCTAACCCTAACCCTAACCCTAACCCTTACCTTTATGTGAATCGGCTTGCTTTAATTTTATTTTTATTTCAATTTTTAATTTTTTGCCATTGGATGCTAATGGGTGGGAAGGCTGTGTAAGCATTCAGGATAGGGCTGAAGGGGAGAGAGCTGGACTTTACCACCACTGCAGCACATCCCAGGACTCTCATCCTGCCACTTCAGAGCACAGCACCAGGCACAGGGTAACCGAGATCCGAGATCAACAACCTTGTCCCTGGAGTAATCAATCTGAAGTTCATATTTAAAACCAGACAAATACTTATTAGTCCAAGGCATTGATCTCATTTATGACTGATTAATGTAGGGGTTATTAGATGCATACTTTTTACGGCCTCTCAACTGACTTGGAGAGGAGTTTGAAGATTCCCTTACTTGTGTTTTCCTAATCGTATTTGTAAAACTTTTTCTGGATTTTTTTCCCCTCTTTTCCCTTGAACTGGGGTTACAGTAGAAGAAACAGATTCATCTGAAGTGATGAGGTCATTGTAAGAAGTGATTTGGGGCTAGGACACTGTGCAGGAGAAATTTAGTTCACAATCTGTTGGCTCAGTGGTGGTGGGTGATTGAAGCTCATAAGGGAATATATCTTCCGCCACCTTGAGTTTGGAAGCAGTTCCATAGGTGGAAGGTGTGGTCATTTTGGTGAGGTAGTGACATTTAGTACTATAAGGAGCCCCAGATCACTCCTGAGTGAAGGAGTGGAATATCTGACAGTTTGAACTGAGTAATTGAATGTGAGGCAAATGGCAGTTGGAACAGATTTCTTTTCAGGTGGGGAGGGGGAGTAGAACGTTTAATTCCTTAGCATGCCAAATTTCAAGTTTGTAGGCCTTACGGTTCTGGAGATTTCATGGTTCTTGCGTAAGTATTTTAATCTTCTTTGAATAAATTAATTTTTTCTGGAGGAAAAAAATAAGATGGCTTCCATATTGGGCTGACTGTAATAAAAACAGAGTTGCTGTATTTGCAGAACAGTTTAAAATGCTAATTATACAGTACCTCCAATCAACAAAAGATGTAATTCTACATGCTCCATCTCATCCTGCTGTTGCTTAATTTTGGAATTGTCAGATGTACGCTGTTGGTTTCCCTTGACCATTCTTCTGTAAATGTATTCTTCTAGGTAGGTATTGTGATACCTCATTGTTTTACAATATCTTGGAGTCTGAGTAATAGGCTGCTTATTTCCTTTAAAGTCCTTTTATATTTTTAGCCTCACAAGCAGTCACACCCAGAGCACTTCTGGGTCCATTTTTGAATCCCGTAGGCCAGAAATGGTGAACCTTTTGGGCTTGACATGTCCAAAGTTCAGAAAATGTCTAGTTTGACTCTGCCAGCATTTCATGACCTGCCTACCCCCACACACACACATCTAAATAAAAGAGGAACAATTCTGTACATATGCATTTATATTTTTTTAAAGTACAGTTCAGTCACGTGTGTTATATAAAGAATTATCAAATAATTGCAAAAATGAAATAGGAGTGAAGCAAAGTTGACACATGTGAAACAATGGTGAAAAAATAGAATCATTATTAAAACAGTGCCATTATTCAGAACAGTTTCCTACAGCATATTAATCAAACAGGAGGAAAACGTCATCTGTGCCCATGTGCCCCAGCATCTGCCATGTGCCACTTAATCTTCAGGAGTTGTTCTCTTTGGGTTGACAGGCCCAAAGTCAGACTACTCAAAGCAATGAAGCTTTCGTTCTTGAAGCTGTTTCAAAGAATTCTGCAGCCTCTTCAGCCTCCAAAAAAGTGTGCCCATGGAGATTTTCAGTCATCAAGATCATGGTTATCCCAAAGGTATTTTTTTCAAAAGGTAACTGGACTTTGGTTTTCCTTGAAGATGTTTTGCTTCTCACCCAAGAAGCTTCTTTAGTTCTGAACTGAAGAACCTTCTTGGGTGAAAAGCAAAATGCCTTCAAAGAAAAACAAAGTCTAGTTGCCTTTTGAAAAAGCACCTTTGGGATGTACCCTGTTCTTGGAGCCTTTTCAAAGGCTCCAGAAGCTGCATGAGAATATACCCTCTTGTGAGAAGTGGGATGTGGTTTCAAGAATAGTTGTCAGGTAATGATGAATGCTGGCATGTCACTCAAAATGTTGTGGTGTGTCACCTTTGACGCATTTGGCATAGATTCACTCTTGCTGATGTAGAACAACCTGAATGCAGAAGCCACAAACCTGTTTCTAAAATTAATTCTGTTCCTAGAATTAAGGATTAGTCCATACTCACTGCATTTTAGCAATAGCAGTAGACTTATATACCGCTTCATAGGGCTTTCAGGCCTCTCTAAGCGGTTTACAGAGAGTCAGCATATTGCCCCCAACAATCTGGGTCCTCATTTTACCCACCTCGGAAGGATGGAAGGCTGAGTCAACCCTGAGCCGGTGAGATTTGAACCGCTGACCTGCTGATCTAGCAGTAGCCTGCAGTGCTGCATTTAACCACTGCGCCACCTAGGCTCTAATGTAAATGTAGCAGCCTGTAGTGTTATCTCCAGTTGCCCTGTGGAAAGAAATTCAAATATGAGTAATTTTTAAATAAACATTATAATTTAATTCAACTTTATTAATGACGCTTGTAAGCTGCTTTTAGTAGTTTTTTCCCCCCCATTTTATCCTGAAATATGCAATACGCTTGTAATAAATACATTCTAAATAAGTGGTCAAAAGCAAGACTCATTACTATATCTTGCTATGAGAGAGAAAACTGGGAAATCCTTGTTCACATTATATACTAGACAGGTCATAGGTTAAGCTATGCTGTTTAACTTTTTCAGCTAGCATGAGAAATTTATTATCTATCTATCTATCTATCTATCTATCTATCTATCTATCTATTATGACTGGCATTTCAGTATAAGTTGGTCAGCGTGTACAAACATGTTTGCTGGTCTTGAGAAATCACAATGCTAAAGAATTATCTAACTTATTTAACTGTGTGGAAACATAGCTAGTTAGAATCAAGGGGAAGGAAGAGAAAAAATGATTGATTGGATTTGATTCAGTTGGATGGCCAACAGGAAAGAGCAAGAATGTGTTAACTCTAGACCAGTTCAAGAAACACATCTTATTCAGTTTGGTTACAGTAACAACATCTTGTAAATCTAAATATACTTCCTCTTCCTCCTTGTCTGGCCTTTTGTTTAACTCCCGGTTGCCTTAGTAATGGGTTCTCCCTCTCTTCACCAAGGTCATCCTCTTTATATCAAGGAAGGCTGAATTAATGCAAAGAAACTTACTGATGCATTTGTGCACCAATAAATATAGTTGCATAACATTTAACATCAATTGTCCTGACAACAAATGCAGTATTTCCCATTGTGAAGATTTGTAACATAATCCAAGTAATTGTGAGTTGAGGTTGGCGTAGATGACCTTTATTGGGAAACAAAAAGTTGGCTAAAGGCCAGGCTTTTCAATGATTTTTAGGTTTAGGTTTATTAGATTTATATGCCGCCTTTCTCCCAAGGACTCAGGGCAGCGTACAACATTAAAAGAAACACATAATACAAAAGTTTTTAAAAAATTAAATAGAATATCCCAAACCCAATTAAAATTGACAATGACATTTTTTTGAAAAGAATTCAAATTATAATTAACAGTAATCAATAATTTGTTTTGTTTTGTTCAGGCCAGGCTGGCTTGGCTGGAAAAGCCAACTTTTTAGGGCGCATCGAAAGGACCGGAGGTCGGGGATTATATGAAGCTCCGGGGGCAGCTCATTCCAGAGGGAAGGCACTCCCACAGAGAAGGCTCTCCCTCTGGGGGTCACCAGCCAACACTGGCTAGCCGATGGCACCCTGAGGAGGCCAACTCTGTGTGATCGCACTGGATGGTGGGAGGCTACCGGTGGCAGTAGGTGGTCTCGCAGGTACCCTGGGCCTAAGCCATGGAGCACTTTAAAGGTCATAATTAGTACCTTGAATTGCACCCGGAGGACAACCAGCAACCAGTGCAGGCTGCCTAAAAGGGGTGTAACATGGAAACAATTTTGTATTGTTATGTCTCGTCTTTTTTATCCCCCTGTCTGTACCTCCTTTCCCTGATTGAATTGTGAGCCGCCCTGAGTCCCCTTTGGGGAAAAGGGCGGCATATAAATGTAATCAATCAATCAATCAATCACCTAGGTGCCCCCATGATAACCCAGGCAGCCACATTCTGGACCAGTGCTCTTCAAGGGCAGCCCCATGTAGAGAGCAAGCCAGCCTGGCCTGAACAAAACAAAATAAATTATTGATTATTGTTAATTTTAATCGATTTTTTAAAAATGTTATTGTGAATCTTAATTGGGTTTGCTTTTTGGTTATTCTATCTAAAAAAAAATAACTTTTGTAATATGTGCTTTTTTTTAATGTTGTACGCCGCCCTGAGTCCTTGTTCAGTAGTCATTAATAAGGATAGAGTGTCGTGTAGTGGAAAGAAAGCAAGTGGGATTCGATGAGAGAGGGGGGAGGTATGTTCTTGGATCTCCTACAGCGCACAAGTGTGGGAAATGCTATCTGAAAGATAGAAAAGTAGAGAAAGCAGAGGAGCAGTGGAGACAGACCATATCTTAATTTATTCAGGGAGCCGAGTCAGCCTAATCTGGAATTATCCAGATCTTCTCCCAAAACTTGGCATAAATTTGCTGCTGCATTCATTCTGTAAGGAGAGACAGAATGCAGAAATTATGAGTCCTTTTACTGGGCTTATAAAATGTATTTGGAAACCTAAGTAATATTGTCAACTTTCAATTCTCATGTGTATATTTTTTTTACGCCAAACTAACAAATGGAAAAGATAAATGCACACCACAATAATAAGGACATACTGTAGCTTCAAACTCAATAGCCATACTTATGATTAAAAAGAGAGATGGAAGAAAAAGGCCATGGAAAGTCTTGCTGCAAACAGTACCTCTGAAAGGATGGCTTGTACTGCACAAAACATTTCTGTCTTGTCTCTTTCTAAGAAGATCTCCTGCAAATGCTGACAGGTAACATATAATAGCAAATGCGTCAAATCAAATGCGTCTTTCTTCTTCCGTGTCTAGATGAATATTGATCCCTTAAAACATAGGAATGCAAGATCTTTCTGTTAGTAAAAGAATTAGTCCTGCAAAATGACATTTTAATCTGAACAAGACTAATGAAGAAACAATAATGAGAGAGAGGGGGGGAGAGAGAGAGAGAGAGAGAGAGAGAGAGAGAGAGAGAAAGAAAGAGTGGGAGGAAGGGAGGGAGGAAGGGAGGGAGGGAGGGAGGGAGGGAGGGAGGGAGAGAGAGAGAGAGAGAGAGAGAGAGAGAGAGAGAGAGAGAGAGAGAGAGTGAGTGAGTAGTTGAACAGTGTGAAGCACTGAAAAACAATCCTTGGGGAAAAAACAATGGTATAGGTATAGGTATTTTATTTGTATGCCGCCCTTTTCCCTGGGGGGACTCAGGGCGGCTCACAGTTCAAAGGGAGGGGAGGACAAACCAAGTTAAACACATAAGACAATACATTGTTAAAAGGACAACATTCATACAATTCGGGTGGGGTTAAGGTCTTTAGCCCCAGGCCTGTCGGGACAGCCAGGTTTTAAGGGCTACGCGGAAGGTCTGGAGGGAGGTGAGGGTACGAATCTCCACGGGGAGTTCGTTCCATAGGGTTGGAGCTGCCACCGAGAAGGCTCTCCTCCCCGTGGTTGCCAGTCGACATTGACTGGCTGATGGAACTCGGAGGAGGCCTAATCTATGGGATCTAATTGGTCGGGTGGAGGTAATTGGCAGTAGGCGGTCTCTCAAGTACCCAGATCCAATACCATGCAGGGCTTTGTAGGTGACAAGTAGCACCTTGAAGCGCACCCGGAGATCGACAGGTAGCCGGTGCAGCTCGCGGAGGATAGGTGTTGTGTGGGTGAAACGAGGTGCACCCACGATCGCTCGCGCGCAAACCTACTTCCATTCTTTTGCTAAGCAAACCTCATGGATGCGCCCATGTCATCACTAAGAATCTCAACTCAAGGATGTCTTCATACTTTGCCCAATAATTTTTTTCATTAACAGTCATAAACCAATTAAAGATTCCAACCAATTAAAGGTCCTTTGGAGGATGCAGTTTTCAATATTTTACCTGGTTAATTGGGGAGGGCAGGCGATGATGGAAGAGGTAACAACTCATTGAAATGTTCATTTTCTAGATCTACCTCATCCTTTTTTGTTAAATTGATCAATACCAGAACTGTTTTTTTAATTATCTCTTTTAAAAAAACGAACTACCAAAAGAACTTGAAAATTATTCTTTTCCCATTTTTCTTCTTTTTTTCCTTCTCTTTTCTTTTCTGCACGTCTATTATCTTCCAAGCATTTTTTTTAATTTCTTTTCCTCTTTCTGTTTATCTTTTAACTTTGTATCTTTTTTGAAAACCAGTAAAGTTCTTTAAAATGTTGAATACAATTTAAACCATTTTTTTCCCAGCATTAGCTGGAAATTCCTAGAATTGTATGTCTATAATTCTGGGGAAATCCTGCTTGCTGAAGGCAGCAATATTTTTTTAAGGGTGGGGGGGTGTCAATGTAAAATTTCTTTTCCCAGAAGCTGCGCATGGTTTTCTCACAAAGATGGCTTTTTTGGGGGGGATTTTGAGTAACATGGGCTTGTTTTTCTGCCAAGTGATTTGTGCCTCCGTACTTCTTTTAAAAGTTGCTAGTGAACCATAGATAGGTAGAATCTCTCTTTCATGGGTAACATTTTATATTTGTCGGTTTTAGAAACTTTGTTGTATTCCAGCCCCAGACTGCTTGACTACCAGAGAGATTTTGGAATGGCGTATCCAAAGAGTTTAGAGGCATTCTGCTCTGGGATACAACAAATACCACTATTTAAAAAAGAGTTCTCAACATTGCACGCTTTGTTCTGACTTGCAAAGTATTTTAAAATCCCCGACTCTCTGTCTGAATTCTTGAAACTGTTTCAAAAGAAGTACATATATTTACTTCAGCCCCTTGCAGTTATTTGTATTCAGTCGGTCCAAGTCTGAATTATCATGTTGTCATCATATCAACTAGACCACAGATCATGTCACAACTGTAGCAATGCTGCAATTTGACAAAATGTAATGTTGCATTCCGATTAGATGGCTCATGGGTTTCAGGAGAGTGTTTAATTTTTATACAATTAATGCAAAGAATTCACATAACTACCAAAGATCATAATTCTATCAGCGATTAAAGAAACACTTTGATGGTTGCCCATGATTTACTATAAACTAGCTTTCCCCCTAGCATACCATTAGCCAGTTGTTACTGTAAGGCCTCCCTCTCCATCTTCTACCTCACATATGGAGACAATTGTCCCAATGCTACCCTGATTTATTAAATCTTTCTGTCCCCCTTTTCTCATTAAACTATATTCCTAGCTAAGAACACAGGTCACAAATGCTAAACGCCAAAATGGTGACTATTGTTCAGCTGTCTCAAAACGTTTGTGAAGTTTTGTTTTATTCCATCAAACATGGTCCCTCCGTTGCACCTTCAACTTTTAGATTTCAAGTATCTTGGTACTGTTTCTCTGGGGACATTTATTTGTCATAACTGAAAGTTAACAGTGAATAACTTGCCAACTAGTGTGTTTGAAGCTGTTTCAGTGCCACATGGACAAAAAGAAAAGACTTTAAAATACGTTGCTGTAAAACTTCGTTTATTTTCAATGGTCGATGTTGACAAGAAAATCATTTTAAAAGTCATAATCTTGGTTGTGATTCAAAATAGCAGCACTTTGATTGGTTTTTTTGCATTCGGTGACTACCTGAATGTAGCTTATTCAAATGGTTTTAAATGTTAACATGATAACATTTTTTCAGCCCTTTAAAAGCTTGATTAAGCCTTAATCATTAAGGCAATGCTAGGTGTTTTTTTTAAACCATCAAGGTGAGTGAGACAATCCTTGTATAATTTACTATTTTTAATATTCACTGACCTGTGGAAAGGTTTCTAAGAGGATCCCTTCAGGGACTCATAAATATTTGCTGACATACCTTTGATTAAACTCTCTTCCTCAATTGTTACCTTCAGTAAACCTAGGTTTCAATTCTCAACACTCCCAGTCAGATCATGCAGATTGGAGTGCTAGAAGCAGTGGTGGGATTCAGCTGGTTCGCACCTATTCAGGAGAACTTGTTCTTAACTTTCTAAGAGGTTCAGAGAACCGGTTGCTGGAAGAAATCTCCTTTTGTGTTTTTTTTCCCACTTTACAGGGCTAATCCTGTAAGGAAGGCAGGAAGGAAACATTCTGGTGTTGTTTCTAGCCTAACCTTTATTGCTCTGCTTACAGAAACTGCCTCTCTCGTTAACCCTTATTACATTGTAACAGCTAAGGCAAAGCGTCCATCGACCTGAGTAATGTTGAGTTGGCCACGCCCACACGGTCACATGACCACTAAGCCCCGCCTACCCACCTGGTCATTAGAACAGAGAACCGGTTGTTAAATTATTTGAATCCCACCACTGATCTGATGCTACTTGACTCCAAATAACTTTGAGGTAGCTCGTAATACATCAAACAGTATAAAAACACAACAACAAAAAGAAAGAAAAGCAAAATGGTGAACCCAGGCCAAATCCCAAACACCCCACCAGCAACCTGCAACCAGAAAGAAGGGGACTAGCCACCCTAGCCCAAGGCATGGCAGAACAGACAGATCTTCATGATTCTTCAGAAAACCAAGAGGATGGAAGCCATCCAGACCTCAGTGAGAACCTCAGTCTAGATGGCAGGGACTGCAAAAGAGGAGGCACACATCCTGGGTCCTGATAAGTCGCCTTGTTTGATTGTATATTTCAGTAAAGAAGAAGACATCCTCCAAGATATTAAAATACACATGATAAGGACAATGTCCATGTTTGGCTATGCCACACAGGTGAATGGAGAAAGCAATTATGATTGGAAGAGCTAGCAGTGAAAGGAAAGCCGGCCGTCAAAACTCAAAGGAGTAGTAGAAGATCAGAAGATGTGGAAAGACCTGGCCCAGTCTAGGACTCGACTGAACGGATAATATCATCGTCATCAATAAGGAGAAGTACATCATATTACTCTAATATAACTAGTGGTGGGTTTCAAAAAATTTTCGAACCTACTCTGTGGGTGTGGCCTCCTTTGTAGGAGTGGCTTGCTGGCCATGTGACCTGGTGGGAGTGGCTTGCCGGCCATGTGTTCTCTCTCTCTCTCTCTCTCTCTCTCCTTCCTTTTGTCTCTCTGTCCCTTTTTCCCTTTTTCCTTTCATCTCTCTCACTTTTTCTTTCTTTTTTTCTTTTTTTCTTTTTTCTTTTTTTCTTTATTTCTTTATTTCTTTATTTCTTTATTTCTTTATTTCTTTATTTCTTTATTTCTTTATTTCTTTATTTCTTTATTTCTTTATTTCTTTATTTCTTTATTTCTTTATTTCTTTATTTCTTTATTTCTTTATTTCTTTCTTCCTTTCTTCCTTTCTTCCTTTCTTCCTTTCTTCCTTTCTCTTTCTTTCTTTCTTTCTTTCTCTCTCTCTCTCTCTCTTTCTCTCTCTCTCTATGTGTCAGTGGTGGGTTTCAAAAATTTTTGGAACCTCTTCTGTAGGTGCTTTCTGGTGGAACCTCTTCTAACAGGTTCGGTAGATTTGACGAACCAGTTCTACCGAACTGGTGCGAACTGGTAGGAACCCACCTCTGAATATAACCCATGATAGTTTACAGTATAAGAAACAAGCTAAAAATCATAATTTTATGACATCCCTGGAGAAGGCGGGGCTATATTTTTCACTTCCTTTTTTAACCTAAGGTTTTCAGAGACAAAACAGGTAAATTTTAGCACTTAACCTGCTCACTGCCAAGTGGGCTTTTCAGGCTTGTTAACAAATGACTCTGCAGAATCTAAGACAGGGGTCTTAGGGGTCAAACTCAAGGGCTGGGGGCCAGATCTGGCCCACAGGATGCTTAGATCTGGCCACCCTAGAAACAGCAAAGGCCCGATCCACGGTGCTTCTGCCAGTGAAAATGGAGCTAAGAAAGTCTACATGCAGCCTTACCAGGCTCCATTTTTGGCTGCGACAGCCTCCTGCCACCCTCTGCCAGTAAAAACGGAGCTTGGGGTTGGGGGGGTCTGCACACGGCACTCTCTGAGCTCCGTTTTCACTGGCGGGAGGCTGTCGTGGCTGAAAATGGAGCTTGGGAGGCCATTTTCGCTGGCAGGACACAGAGGTCCCTGACACGAGTGACCTCGAGCTGGCCATGCCCACCCTCGCCATGCCACCCTGGCCCCCAAGGTCAAACACAACCCTCAATGAATCAAGTTTGACACCCCTGATCTAAGGCATGGAGCTTGTTTGGAGGTTCTAGCAGGGGAGCGCAGCTATCGTATACCCTCAACCGAAGATCGGTACACTCCTTCTATCTGGGATGGCCGTCCTCTTCCACCAAGCGCGCAGCTTCGGGAGGGGCGCACATGGAGCGGTGAGGGAGGAAGGGGACACCCGCCTAGCCAGCCAGATCAGCCGAATCAACCCTGGCGACCAATGGGGTGACAGATGTCGCAGCCAGATCACCCTCACCTACTCTGTTTCTCTTCAGATCGTATAAATCTTTTTTTGATCTAAGGCATTTCATTTTATCCATTTGACTCTTCTGCTCACTCGGAGGCTTCCAAGTGCCATCCGTGAGATGCTGGGCTCGCTTTTTCCTCTGCTTTACATTAGATTGGCTTTTAATCATACCTAGAAATTCAGTGTAAATCCATGTTCAACACATATTCCAAGTAATTACTTTTATTCAAATTAATTCTTCACTGAGCCCTGATTTTCCGTGTTTAATCGTGGTTAAATTGGGGGTCATTGTTACACTGATATTTCACATGAGAAAGATGGTGTCTCCATTTTCAAAGTCCTTTTTCCCCTAGTTTTCTAAATGCATAACAAATTTTTTTGAAATAAGTTAAAGTACATGAAAAAAGCTATGAAAATTTACAGAATACTCTTAATTTAATCATTCTTAGTAAAATACACTGTTTCGAAAAAAATTAAAAAAAAAACCTGTTGTCATAATAGACACTTAACATGATATTTTGGGATCCTATGGAATTAAGTATTTAAGGACCTTTTATTACACTTGTATGTGAATTTTTCTTTAGATAATTTAGATCAACAAAACAGCATTTATTAAGAACATAACATATTACAGGAGACCGTTTGATGTTAACCAGTTTTACATGTGTCAAGAAAAAAAGAAGTGGAAAAAAACCAGCCTCAAAAGAAGTAGAAATTCAAGTGTTTCACGGATTTGTGAACCTTGTTATTATCCTTGCAAGACAAACAATTTTTTGACGTCATATTTTTCTTTCAGTATACATTTTGGAGGTGCACCTGGGCTAGAAAGCAGGTTATTGGCAACAGAAGGTAATTGTCCTGAGGGGAAGTGGAGAAACAACAAGACGTTTTTCTGATTTTTAGAATCTCCAAATGACGTCAAATCTACCGAACCGGTTAGAAGAGGTTCCACCAGTGGACCCGGAAAGCAGTCCACACCTACAGAAGAGGTTCCACAATTTTTTGAAACCCACCACTGGTCCTTGGATATGATTATTCTACACTATCATGCTCATATTTATAAAACTCAGTGCCTCTGTGAAAGGCAAGGATGACTACTGCGTTTGTGGTGCAATCAGAACATTGCGTGTGTTGAAGTTGTTTTAACGCAAACCAAAGATGCCTTTTAAAAAAACAAGTTTACATCATATTCTTATGCATGCCAGTGCTGTGTGTGAGGTAATTGAAGGTGGTTCTGACAAGTGTCGTCGGCATCTTCATATCCGGTCACATGGGCGGCAAGCCACTCCCATCCGGTCACATGGGCAGCAAGCCACTCCCACAAAAGAGGCCACACCCACAGAGTAGGTTCGAACAATTTTTGAAACCCACCACTGGGTACAAGATACTTCAAACAAATCCCCAAAGAAAATGTAGACATAGATATTTTGGATAGATGCAAAGTTGCCCTTTCATCGTATATAAGCTGCAATATAACCCGGAAACTAATAAAACCAAAGTTCTGGTCCTGAAAGTCCAGATAGGACAGGATACATTTATTATCCATTAACCGGTGGGGCAAGAGCCACGTTTTTGATCAGGAAAAGCAAAAGAAAGTCAAACAGCAGCTTCAATCCACCTAGATTGGATCCAAATATTTCTACAACTCATCCCTAAGGGATTCCCAATTACTAGTCCTCCTTTCAACTTTTCAGTTGTCTCCCCTGTTTATTTGTTTGGGTTTTAAAAAAACCTTTTAGCTATTTACAGTGCATTTCCGGTTCAAGAAATCTGCAAAGGTGGCCGCATTAATTCTGCTAAAAGAACTCCGCAGCCCATGTCTTCCTCTGTCCCTAATACAATGTAATTCTTTGGTTCATTAAAGCCAAGAGACTGACAGATGAAAGGGTGATAGATTAACTAAAGGAGACTATTCACGGCCAGGCAGTTTGGAGTGTTTTTTGTGCACTATAATTATTTCTTCCTTCCCTCCTTCCCTCCCCCACCCCCCCCCCCCACCTCCAAAGCCAGGAAGAAAAATGTCAAACACGAGAAACAAGGAGCGGGTTTTGCAAACAAGTTGTATAAACAGATGAATTACCGTCCTAGATCAGGCTGCTGGTTCATCCCGTTTAACATGATGTTTGTGTCCAAGTGCAGCCGGTCTTATCCTCCTGGGATAAATGAGCTTGTGAAATGGATAGCCATTCACAGTTTTGTTTTTCCCCCCCACCCCTTGCTTTGGCTTTAATGAAATTGGCCTGGCTCCTAGAAAAAAAGCGAGTTTCTCTCTTGCTAGTTTCTCTCATCTAAATGGATACGGAGGCTTTCTAAGAATCTGCCAGCTCTCTCAACATCTAGGGCTCCCCCAAGAGAAATGTTAATGCATTCTTAGGGCTAATGCCATAGATGTGGTTAATGGGTGTAACGATAAGAATAACTTTGGCAAACATGCTGTCGTGTCCCGTCCACCCCCCCCAAAAAAATGCTTTCTGTTCTTAACATCCATTGTTTGAGCCAAGCAGAATTCCATTAAATAGAAGGACACCATCTGGGTTCATCCCTGGTCAGATACCCAGCAACACTTTATGCTATTAAGAATTGCTTTGAATATGGTTAGGGAAAAATGGTTAGACAACGCACAGAGTTCAAGCCAGAATTATTTCTATTAGGCATTATAACAGATGGCTATGATAAAGGAACAATATACCTAATGCTACGGATCCTGACCACAGCAAGAATGGTGCATGCAGAGCAATGGAAGAGGGGAAACACCCCTTCAGAGGAGGAGATAGTAAGGAAGATACTAGTCTGTGCAGAAATGGATAGGCTAATGTTAAAAATGAAAGACAAAGGAGAGACAGAATATTATGGCAATAGCAATAGCAGTTAGACTTATATACCGCTTCACAGGGCTTTCAGCCCTCTCTAAGCGGTTTACAGAGTCAGCATATTGCCCCCAGCAACAATCCGGGTCCTCATTTTACCCACCTCGGAAGGATGGAAGGCTGAGTCAACCTTGAGCCGGTGAGATTTGAACAGCCGAACTGCAGAACTGCAGTCAGCTGAAGTAGCCTGCAGTGCTGCATTTAACCACTGCGCCACCTCGGCTCTTATTATAACACATGGAGCAGATTCTATCAATGGTTAGAAGCATGAAGTGGAAGTAGGAATACGAAAAAATTAGGGTAAGGGGGCCTGGAATGAGATATGCATCATGGTATTAGAATGAATTTGATGGTCAAAAATAATTGTACCATACTAGCACTGTTTAAATAGTATAGATGTTATTTGTTTTCACTTTGGTTTTTATGGCAAATGAAATGCCAGGACAATCACACTGTGTTCAATATACTTATATGTAAATTATATATATATATATATATATATATATATATATATATATATATATATATATATATATATATATATATATATATATATATATATATATATATATATATATATATATATATATATATATATATATATGAATTGCTTCGAATTGTGGCATATGGTAAATGGGATAAATAAATAAGGCTATCGAAACTGAGGGGTTTTTTTCCCCCATTAAGACAGCTAGCTTCAGGTAGTCCTCAACTTACAACAGTCAGTTTATTGATAAGCAGAACCAGCATGTGGTTCTGGGACAGCTGACAAATGGCCTTGATGAGTGCAAGGATTTTTATACAATTTCAAGGGTGGTACAATCTAGTGGACCTAGTGTCTTCTGCTATTCTAATGGTGATGGGTCAATTGAATGATGTCCTAAAACAGGGGTATCAAACTGGCAGCCTGTGGGGCTGATGCATCATGCACAGGCCACGCCCACCCCAGCTTCGTGAAGGGGAAAAAAACATCGCGATACATCACGTGACGGCAATGTGATGTAGTGAGTTTGACACCCATTTCCTAAAAGGTCACATCCTGTCCATAGAATTTTGGGGGGAAGGGCATAAATTTTAATCCCAGCTTTGGGGGACTTGTGGCTGAAGGTGTTTTGAATAAGCTGGCCTGGATTTCTCAATGGGCACAAATTATCCATCTCTAAAGACTTCAGGCATCTGCTGGGGGCTGTTTTACTATGCAAGAAAAGGGGGTTGCTTTCTGCGTTTAAGACAGGTCTGTCAAACTCGCAGCCCATGGGCCGGATATGTCACAGGCTGGCCATGCCCATGCCTGGTTTAGCAAAGGTGGGGCGGAGTCCCAATACGTCACATGACACCGCCGTGTCGATGCAAGTTTGACACCCCTGATTTAAGAACATGTTTCTTCATTTCTCCTTTGGAGAAATATAATATTCTGCCTCTTAATATTCCCCCAAATAGTTCATTCTCTAGCGGGGGGGGGGGAGCTTTCCACAAGGCTATCCACTGAAATGCTTTAAATGAAATGGCCTAGATGCTGTTTGCCCTCTCGATCTATTTGTCAGCGTTCCAAGTATCATGTAGAATTAAATCAGAGTCCAAGGCAAAACAATCCTTAAAGTTCCAATTTAATAAATCAGACATCTTAGCACATTCTGTGAAATCCCAAATCTGGAAATGACATCAGAATCCCACCCAGTTAAAAGTTCATGATCTTGTCCCCACACCCACAAATCCATCACAGGGTCCAATCTTCTTCTTCCACGCTGGCATCCACACCCAGCTGCTTCCGGTCAGGTGTGAAGGTGCGGAGGCAAAAGATGAGTTTGAGCTTCTAGAAAGGAATTTTTTTTTATTTTGAAAACAACACATTCTACCCCTTACTATTCCCACCCCCCTTAATGAGAGTGTGGCAGGCCAAAGATTCTTAAAGGAACCGCTGCAGGCCTGACACTATTATTATAACAGTTGACTTGAAACTCAAAACAGCTATTACGTCTTTGACTGTAATTCTTGTAGTCTCAGGACACTATTCTAGCTAGAATGATAAAAACCGCAGCCCAGAAATCTAGAGGGAGCTAACTTAAGTGACTGCTTATCAACCAGTTAATGTGAACTAATCAACTAAGTGCAAATAGGATGCAACATAAACAGAGAGAAACACGTAAGTATAAGGGGCTGCTTTATAGTGAAAATGATGCCAGATAGCCATTGATTCCATGTCTCAGATAATCCTATTAATAATAAGAAAGAATGGCTCTGGATTAATTGGTTTCTCTCACAAAATATCTTTTGCATTGTTTCAAACAGTATCTATGTTCATTATTGCAGGAGCCATTTCATTTGATTACTAACCACATCAGAGGTGGGTTCCTACCACTTCGCACCTATTCGGTAGAACCGGTTCGTCAAATCTACCGAACCGGTTAGAAGAGGTTCCACCAGTGGACCCGGAAAGCAGGCCACACCTACAGAAGAGGTTCCAAAAAATTTTTGAAGCCCACCACTGGTCCTTGGATATGATTATTCTACACTATCATGCTCCTATTTATAAAACTCAGTGCCTCTGTGAAAGGTAAGGACGACTACTGCGTTTGTGGTGCAATCAGAACATTGCGTGTGTTGAAGTTGTTTTAACGCAAACCAAAGATGCCTTTTAAAAAACAAGTTTACATCATATTCTTATGCATGCCAGTGCTGTGTGTGGGGTAATTTAAGGTGGTTCTGACAAGTGTCGTCGGCATCTTCATATCCGGTCACATGGGCGGCAAGCCACTCCCATCCGGTCACATGGGCGGCAAGCCACTCCCACAAAGGAGGCCACACCCACAGAGTAGGTTCGAACAATTTTTGAAACCCACCACTGAACCACATATTTCTTCTCTGGCTATTATCTGAGCACTACGTTTTCTAATTAAAGGCATTCCGATCTTTCTACTTTATCCAAGGAATAAGTCAGGCAAAATTCATAGGAGGTATGTGTGAGAAAGATAGATAACTATGTTTTTTTTTTAGTGGGGGAGGAAACAAAACAGTTGATGCAAAGGAACTGGGGTACATTGTGTTACTTGTCTTAGTACTGCCAGTTCCAAAGAGATCTATGACTAAAGATCTCAAGTGGCCATGCATTTCTCCAGGTAATCATTTCCAATTCAAAAGCGTGAACGTATTATTTAGAATAACCATTGGCTACTAAGAAGCTGCAGCTGATTCCAAGAAACAAGACACACCTATTTTTATGTTGCTGGTTGGTTAAGAATAGCACTAGGACCAACTCCAACCATTAAACCAAAAATACATTTGATCCTGGAGTGTATCACTAACTCTGTTCATGCCAATAACTTCTTCCTCCCTCTCCATGCCCTGAACTTTCCATACTCTTGTTCCATTACAGTGTTGTTGAGGGTTGACATAATTACGGTGGAATGATTTTAATTTATTAGTATTGCCCGAAACTTCCAGTATCTCAAAGGGGAACAGTCTGTAATTTTACTACGAAGTGATTCTGAGCCATGAATTGTAGAAAAAAAATGATAAAGGAGGGTTTTAATAAACCTACAAGAAGCTTAGGACCACAATTCACGCCTGGTTTTTTTTAAACCATGGTTGTTATTAAGGAAAGCACTGCAGTTTTTAAGTGAATCACATGATTGCTAAGTAAATCTGGCATCCCCCCATTCACTTTGCTTGTCAGAAGCTGGCGGGGAAGGTGGCAGATGGTAATCCTATGACCCTGGGACACCACATATGTAGTAAGTAAATGCTAGTTGTCAGGTGTCCAAATTTTGATCACGTGACCGTGGGGATGTAACTTTGAACGGCCATTAAACAAGTGTTTGTAAGATGAGGAGTTCCTGTAACAAGCTGTTTTTTCAACACCAATTCAAATATAAATTTAATATCTATTTAAATGTCCAGATATACCCATTGATGAAAGAAATGTCCTTCTGGGTTCAGCTCCAAGTGGGGAAAAAGACACTGGAGACATGGAGGCTGCTGGGAAAGATGGTTTATTGGTGGACAGGACCACATGGCTTGAGCCCTGAACAGAAAAGGGGATCACATGCTTCAATGTTGGTGAAGAAGAAGAGAAGGGCTGAGGGAGGGGCTTGCTAGGCTTTTTATAACCTGTTCAGTCCCACCTCTCTGTTTCCTGTTCCTGTGTAAGAAATGTATTCTGATTGGTTGTCAGACTCCCATGGGGCCATGCAAGGGCAACTTTCTAGGCTGTGTTTTGAATCCAGGTTTGATTGAGTTCTCAGATGCCATGTGATGAGTTGGGGCCAATATTATCATGCTTTAATCCCATCTCCCTGGAACTGAAGTGGAGAAGCCTTTATTATGTAAAGTGGACTAGCTTGGCCTTCTTAACGGCCCATTGACAATGTGGGGATGGGCAGGAAGCTACAGGCAGCTATTCTGTCTTTTAAAACATGTTTCTTCCTTTTTCACATCCAGAGAAATATTCTGCCTTTTCAATATTTCCTAGGATATTTCATTTTTTCTCAGAGAGGGCTGGGTGATAACTTCCTACACCTGCAAACAGTAAAGTAATATTTTCTTGTTACTCTTGGTGAGTTCACAAAAAAAAACATCCACCCGGGGTCTCGTGTTTTTGTTTTACAACAGTATGGAAGTGGTTTGCCAATGATTTCCAGGATGTTTTTGTTTTGACTTCTCAGTATAGTCTGCCAGCCTGGTATTTCCTGGTGTTCACCCACTGAAGTGTTAAGCAGACCTCACCAGGCTTAGCTTTCAT